>NC_060211.1:23456363-23757500 GCF_021130785.1 Homalodisca vitripennis
TCACCTTTATAAAAATCTAAACATTAACAAGAACATTTTTGAAAACACAAGAACTAACTGCCCAACATTTATGTAACAATAAGGATAACACATTTTTAACAATGATACCATATTGCACTATTAAAATGCCTTCACTGCTGAAAATTTTCAAACACCAGCCTTATTCAATGAAGAATTCTCAATTAAATGTGATTAAGTACACAAACAAATATAATGAGAACATTGCCGGATAATTTTTACTATAAACTTTCTATTTTCATTAAACATTAAAATAATGAAACATCTAGCTATGTTTACAAATTTCGTGTTGAAATATTGTTATGAATATTGATTTTATAAATTATTCAGTGTTTACAAGACAGTTTAACTTCACAAAAACACAAAGGGAGGAAAAACAAAACTGTTATAATAAAAACAATCAATTCTTGATCAAAATTTAAATTTTATAAAATCCAAAACCTGTTTTTTTTTATAGATATGCTAGTTTTACAAATTTTAGGTTAGAAATTGTATTATATACAAACTACTACTACTGGCTAGTATTAGTTAATTGGAACATTTACAGTATGTTAAGGTTTGTTTGTTGCTAAAACAACTACGGATTTGTAATTGTATGGAACTTTAATTTAAAAGTGTATGTTAAAATCGTTATATACAGTACTAAGTTTATTTTAGTTTCAAGTGTGTAACTGAGTTTTGTGTAAAAGTGTAAAACTGAGTTATGCGCTATTTTCAAAACCTTTCTGTATTTATTGCAACATTTAATGACGTATAATTTTATGTTACATATATTTTTCATAACAGAATATCATGAATATTTAAAATAAAAGTGAGTGGAATGTAGATTTAGAAGTGACATCATGACCCTAAAATTGACAAAAGGTTCTATTGATTTATGTATATTGTATCTCCAGTCCTACATGTATTAAACACCACAGACATTTCACAACAAATGGAGTAAAATTTGGAAGACAACACATGATGTCAGAGACCCAATATCCAGAACAGAAGGACGCAGCAACAACACTTACATGAAACTACATTTACGGTAAGTTAGCGGCGAGAGTGCGGACACTGTTATGTTCGGAAGGACCAGGTGACTAAAGCTCATGCTGGGAGGTTGGCAAAGCTGATAGCTCATCGGCTTACCCAGTTATAACTTAACAAAATAAGATGAGACAGCCCAATAATACTGGTTCACAGCCATCAACTTAAAAGTGGATCTATACGCTAGCCGGCAATCTGCGGCGGAAACAAATCGTTCACGATACAACTCTGCCCTGAGTAACTGAAAACATAAAAACATAGAGTAACAACTGTCTCACAAACTGAGGATAACCCCCCTCTCATGCAGTTATACTGTATATCCCAGTTGTATCAGAGCAATGAACTTACGAGGACTGGAAGGTCTGAGTCAATTCGTGCTTCAACTCCCCTCTGTGATTGATGGTGAATATCCTCACTATGGGTATCCCAACAGCCTGGTACGCCCAGACATCCTGAAACATTGCTCCGTACTAAACACTGTTCACATAAAACACACAATAGGACAGAAGGGACAAGATTATCCACTGGTATCTGTTGACCTTTAACCCTTTCAGTGCCAAGGGTCGATGTAATCAACCCTCAAGCAATTCTGAAAAGTGCCGAAGGCCGATTAGATCAGCTTTTGGAATATTTATTATTCTGTTACTAATTGTTGTTGACATTGTAATTAGTCTCAAATTAAAGCTAAAGAAATGTACATTGGCATTGGAAATATTGAAACAGACATGTTAATATACGTACAAAATTGCATGAAACACTACAAGTACTAGTTATTCGTAATAATTAATTCAATTTACAAAATACCTACAGTTCTAAATAAAATTTTACTTACATTAATTTTATTTCCATATCCGGCATAGAACGGTTGACAATGGGCGGGAAATAAGGCTTGGATATCCCTCAAGCAAGATATTTTGAACTCTTCAGGTTTCTTTTCAATAACTTCTCTGTAAAACAGAAACAATACACATTTATATAATAATAATTGTAATCTTACACCATTTTGTAAATTTAAAACAATTTTTTTAAGAACCTAAGATTTACAGACACTTCTTTAAATATTATTCTCCAATTAATATTTTAAACATGAATACTCTCTTATATAAGAATCTGCAAATAAGTTAATTTCAGTTACACTCAGTTGCCAAAAATGTACCAAAAACAATACAAAATACTAAATGGTGATCACTATGATAAATGGTAATTATATTTTATAGATATGTATAATCAAAATTTGGACCCATCCTTTACTACAATAGTAAAAATTAGAACCATTAAACACACATAAACATTAATGTAATTTTCTTGATTTTTTTATATTTTATATGGTGAATAAGTTTATCACACAATTTTCTACAATCACTAAAACTTTTTTAAATATTTGTGTTAAAATGACCAAACTCATTTTTTGCGAAATCCAAGATTTGAAATATTTTGTATAAAAAATAGGACATATTAATTTTTTTCAATTAAAGATTGAACTCATTTGTGAAAAGTCATTAAATAACGGTTAATTAATCAAGCGAGGACTGGCCTGTGTAGTACAATGTGCCAAAATGAACACTTACGTATGCAAAGCATTCAGAAGACTGGTGGGGTTGAGCAACATCGGACCCTCGGGCAGGGAGAGATCTTCCTGCTTGATTGACTTGAGGTAGTCCCTTGTCAACCGGGACTGGCCTGTGTCAAAATACCAACAATAAGTAACAAGGGTACGAATTAAAAATTTATTATTTCCTTATTAAAAAGAAAATAAGAAATCCAATAAAATAGAAGAAATAGTAGAAATTCTTTTGGTAATAAATAAGAAATCCATACAATGATATCTACAACAACAACAACCTCCTTTCTGATGATCCCTTGGAGATAAATCTTTTAAAATGTGTAGAGATTCTCTCCACTTAAATGAATCGGCTTTTTTGCTTGTATGACTTTAGAATTCAAATTTTGTTAGTATATCATGTGATAGTTTGCAGTCAAAACAATTTTTTATGTATATATGGCATATTTTTGGCGTGTGAAATTATTTTAAATGGGTTACCTATTATTTTAAATCCAAGTTTAAATCAACCTTCTTAATCCATTCAACTAAACTGAGATTAATTAATTCAACTTGAATATAATAATAACAAACTTCACTTTCTACATTCTTTATTGATAGTGTGAAAACGTATAAAATATGGAAATAAGAAAAACCACATGTTGGACACACATGATAAAGAAAATCCTTTGTGAACCTACCGATAGCTCTAGCAGACAAGTAGAGTAGCTTGTATCCATTGTCCTTTATCTTGGTAAACAGCTTGGCAACTCCACTCTGGGCCCAGTCCTTGCCCACAATAGGCAGAATGTGACCCAAGACATCAGACCTTGACAACACAATTACAATGCCTGATTAGTTAACAGTTATATTAAAACCCAAACACAATTGAGTGAGTGACATCTTACATCAACATAAAACTGCGCTGGCCATATCTAACCAGCCACTATGTCTGTCTATAAATGCTAGCTTATTTTATGTTGATTTATTATATGGAGCAGAGACGTGGACGTGGACTAAAAATGATTTAAGCAGATTGCAAGCTGCAGAAATGAGATTTTTAAGAGGGATAGAGAAGACTACAAGAAGAGATAGAATAAGGAACGAAATAACCAGAGAAAGATTGAAGGTAGTTTCACTGCAAGAGACAATGGAAGGAAGAAGAATACAGTGGATGGGGCATGTGAAGAGGATGGGAGATAATAGAATGCCTAGAATAGCACTGGAGAAGGAGGAAGGAGGAAGAAGACCAAGAGGAAGACCGAGAGGAAGATGGGAGGACCAAGTGTGGAAAGACATAGAGAGAAGGGGACTACAGAAAATACAGGTGGAGGAAGAGGAGACCTGGAATGAGAGACAAAAGTGGAGGAGGCTGTGTACGACGACCCGTGATAACGGAAACGTCTGATGATGATGATGATGATTTTATGTTGATCTGGTAGGTGCTGCGACCTATACTCTTTCTGTTAAACTACTGGTGATCTGTTACCATTTACAAAAGATTCCATTTTCGTCCATGAATACTATGAAATTTGTATTGTTTTTATGGTATTGTCAGTCAGAAGTGACATATTTCAGCAGTAAAGTTAGCTCAGTAGACGAAATAATCACATAGGCCGAACATTAGAACACAGCAGTTGGTTGGCAAGACAGGTTACTTTAATGCCAACCTCCATCAGAAAAAAATACGCACAACAAATAGCAAAAAAGTGACAGTCAGATATGGCCATAACTTGTATTTTCGATACAAAATTACAAAGAAATATGTTGTGTCAATTAGGTCTGAACAAAAGTATATTATCATTTGGAATGCATCAAGGAAATCAGTTCCTTGTATTCGTTCAATATAAACATTAGATAAATGAATAACATTATCAAATTTGGCAATTATCAAAATGGAGAGTCAGATGGAGATGAGACTTACAGTTAGTTTTCTGTCAGTCAAATCTGATCTTCAAGGCAGCCAATTTATTCAAATATGATTGCTAGTCAATTTACTACAACAAATCTTGATGCTCTAAAAAGGACTTTAATATATACAACCCTTTTCCATTTTTATAATATAGTATAAGTATAGAATACTACAGTGAAATAAAAGGAATATATCAGTATAGAAGACTTTGGAATCATTCTTTGAGCAGTGATCTCTGACCTCCCAAATCCTCGTTTTTTAATTTAGAGGTGATGTTGATTTTATTGTTAGATGAAATTATAGCTAGTATTTATTGATTTTATTCAGCACTAACATAGTTTTTATATTTATCAAGTTTTATTTAGCAACTAATACACCTAATAAAACTTTTTTACTTTTAAGCAATCAAATTTTCTCATTACTCGATTAAAAATATATATATTCGAATGGTGGACATTCTTACTTTGTAATAGTTCCATCAATGTCGGAGACTACAATCTTATCATCGTATCTCCACTTGAAGAGGAAACACTTGCAGCGACTGGTGCCCTGATACGCAGTGGTAACACTGAACACTATCTCGTTGGCTCCATCTCGGAGATTCAAACTGGCGATCTGCTCAGACGTTAACCTGAGAGTCTTGCGGAACTTGTCTGAGCCGAGACTGAAGCGGCCGTCCTTAGACAGGGGTATACTGAGGCTCTGGGACTTGAGCCTCTTGCGCTCATTCTCCGAGTCCGAATCCGATGAGTTAGTACCTTGATCTCCTGTTGCGAACCTGAAAATGATTAACAACACAAACTTAATATGACTTCACATTCTGTTGATTATCAACTAATCGCATTCTGACAATCAATTAAACTTTAATTTAGTAAAAATATTTACCAAAATTGAGTACATTAAAAACTCAATCATTAAAAGTAATCATAATCAAAAGGTGTTATGATGAAAAACATATATTAATACAGTAGATAATACGTTACCAATTGTAAAATATTACACGATAATGAACAAATATTGCATCAATGAACATTCCACAATTCTCTTTTCTGCTTTTTAAATTTAATGTCAATTATTATGGTATTTAATAATTTTTATTAAGAAAAAATAAATATTATTAACCTTCACACCAATTTACTACTTCCCCTAATTTCCTAAAATTTGTAGTTCAGATACTGGTACATGGTTTACTTACACTTTATCATCTAAGAAAGGATCTGTGTCTGGTTTGGGAATTTCATCAGATTCCTTATCTTTTCCAGCATCTCTGAAAAATAACGGTTAACTTTTACTAATACTTTAACAATTGTCTATACTGTTACATGACAAAAAGTATGTATGAGCTAAACACTTAACAATCATTGGCTTTACTCTTTTCTGAGCATCACCTAATGTACTTTTTATGATTTAATTTAGACTGTTCAATAGCTAATTAACGAGGCAGGTGTACTCACAGACTACTAGTGACACTGACAACGGCGGTGGCGCTGGCCGTAGTGGTGGGGGCAACAGCTGAGTCCACCGCTGTCTGATCCATCAATCTCTGATCATCTAGCTTTCCATCTACAGGCTCTGCAAAATTGAATGTACGAATATGAAAACTTCTGACCTAAATTTTGCAGATTGGAGATTAATTTTACCATATAAAAACTAGGTATGTCAATTTGGTTTATTATCAGATTATTATAAGTAATCTTTAATCAAATTTAAAATTTCCCTGACCTGCCTGTGGCGCTCTCACGCCCCAAGTGAACCAGGAGCTGTAACTGCGGCGCGAGTGGCGTTGGTCAGTCACAGACACCCCAGGTGGCGTAAACTCTGCACACAAGCTCGACACTACCTCCTGCACACGTAAACTTTCAGTTAAACCTCTGCACATTCTAAGTTGGAACCAGTACTAAATCGCCAGTTTTTTATTTCTACCAAACTCTCACAGCTTTGTTATAGCTTTAAATAATTTATATTTACTTCCAAACGTGTCATTAATTTTACGTCCAATGTATTAATTTTGTATTCAGAAAAACTCGGAAGTCTCACTCAACATCTCAGAGATTTCGTAATGATTTAAACATTTTCTCAGGTGAAGATTTTATGTACTCTGCTTAAGAGCAGAATGGAAGTAAAGAGCTCTATATATATATATACTTGGGAGAGGAAATGGGCAGATACGAGCAGTGGAAGAAGACTGTGTCATATGATCTTGGGAAGAAATAAGTTTTGTAAAAAATGATCGTTGAGATATTATTGATGTTGGAAAGTGCTGTCATGTTGATGGCTTAAAAGAATCAACATCCAAGAAATGATTTTTCCTTCACAATGGAAAATCCAAACATTAACAAGAGAGGTTTAATACCTGAGGCAGTGGCTTCTGAAAAGCAGCAAGAGCCATAATGACCGGGCTGGCAGTGCGCCAGTTGAGCATCTTGCCGTCGATTCGGACAACCAGGTTAGGGCTGGTAATGAGTGTGGGGTTGGCAACGAACTCATCGTACGTGATGATGTGGTGCAAGAACGCCTCCTCGGACGGTGTGGATGTTGTAGTTAGGCCCCCACAAAGAGACATAGATATCTCACCATACGATCTGTAACGTAAATTAAAACCACAAATATGACACATGCTTCAAATTTTTTTTAAACTATGATCAAAACACAGTTTTTTATAATTTTTGTAGCTATTTATATGTTTACTGTACCAAATTCACACTTCATATTATTTTCAAGAATGTAATTCCAATGTAATTCGAGAACAGCTTATTTAACTACGTAAATTGAACGTTGACTTTATGTATGAGCATTTAAAATTCATTTTGTCACATAAAAAATACAACTCTATTGGAAAGATAAATCTACAATTAGTATATAATTATAATTTAGTAAACAATAATTTTCCGTAAAAAATTAGGTAAACAATTGTTTTAAATAATTATTTATTTTATTTAGATTTAGTTCAAAACTAAGGTGAAAGTATGATGCATTCCAATTTTTAAACATACATTAAAGTGATTTTCTTACATTATAACATAAAAAGAACTGTTCTTACTCTACAAAAGCTATTAAACTTTTCAGAGTGTGCTGGCCATTTTTATTCCAACATAAATACCAAATGTATATATGTAACAAATGTATATGTATATGTTACTTTCCATTTAATTTTAATTTTGAACTATATTACTTATTTTAACAGCGTATGGCTGTTCAATGTTATTGCTTTATCAAATTCAGATTGATACTGAAATACGTTAAACTCACTTTTTAGGCTCCTCAAAGTCACTGTCAACTGACTTGGGGCCGCCAATGGCCCCCTCCACACTGTGGGGGGAGTGGGGGAGGGAGGGTCCGTTGCCACTCTCAGTATCCTCATCCTTCCCTTTGATTTCTGTTACATAAATTATAATTATTTATTTAGAGAATCATACAATTATAATTATAATTATTGTTACATAAATTTATAATTTTTATTAAGAAATTATAAAAAATGTGTAACCTTAAACTCATTACAATGTTGAACTTGGCTAAATCTTATCACGAAGAATAATAAAACTGGTTTGAAATTTCATTCTATTATGACAAAACATCCCTTGCGAGAAGACTACTGTACCTGTGGGAGGGTGGGCCTGCTTGTAGTTGGTGGGGAAGTACAGGGCCGCCACCTCGGGGTCCAAATCCTCCACGTTGATGTCTGACAGGTAGATGCCATCCTGTGCCTGCGATGGATTATGACGGATGTGCTTGGTCTTCTTCATGAATCCCAGCATGTTGTGCAACATGGACCTCTGAGCTGTTGGCAGAGAATGTTCCGTCAGTAAACGTTATAGTTATCTGCTGCGATTACAATTCCTGTTTTATTCTCAAGGTAGCACCAACAATACTAGGTGCACCTCTGGTAATTACCTGCACTACATTATATTAATAATCAAATTCGTTATTTACATGAAAACTGAGTACAGAAATGACGTCAGGCGTTTAAAAATTCTTCTAAAGTGTAAAAAGACTTCTGTAACAACCAGGTCTTGAAATTCTTGTCTTCTTTGCATTTCTTCAAGTCATCTGGTAGTTGATTCTATAGTTTTATAGTCATATAGGTTTTAGGGTACTTAAATAATCTATTATACTTCATAAACTATTGGAAATTCCTCACAATTTATTGTTTCCTTAAGATCTTGTAAACATATTTTTAGGTACAATTTTAAAAATAAATATCTTACAAATAGGCAAATAATAACAGAAATGTTTTTGTTAGTAACATCTGCTGTATGATTTACAAAGTAACTTTAGATGTGAACTGAATAAAAAAAAGAAAAAGAACCGAGAATAACAAAATTAATATCCAATCCTAACTTATTTGACTTGTATATGACCGTATATTTGCACAGCATTGCACGGTTTGTTGTTTAAATGTCTAAGAAAGTGTTTAAATTTCAAACATCAACAATAAAATTCAAGGTATTAATTTAATTTCACACATGAGTTTTATTTAGTTTATACTTATTTAAATAAATATACTCCCAAATGTTTAAATATACTTTAATAATTGAAGAACTGAAAAAAATTTTTTTGGAGGACCTTATGGTTACAAGGCAGTTGGTTGGCACTGATGTGAGTTTTATTATTTCAAATTATTGATGTTACAAATTTTCCATCTGATGAAATGTATTCTGAAGATAACCTTTGATACACAGATTAGTAATAACTTAAATAAATAATAATTTCCGAAAACACTGAAAATAGATTAATTTGTTCTTTGAGTGACAATGAAATGAAGTTTTAAAATATGTGATCAATAATTATTGTCTAGTTTTAAATTAAAGGAAAACTTTCATTGCTGCCCAACATGTTACGTTTGATTACTAAACTATAGAAAAAAAGTAATTTTGTTACGGTGCCAGTAACACAGTGACGTTACCTTCCTCCTTGGTGGCGTCCTCAAGGGTTGAGGTGGGCAGCTCTCCCCAGCGCCAGGACTGCTGGTGGCTCTGCTCTCCGACTTTGCACTCATCGCCCTCGGACACTCCTCGTTTGATCTCAAACTCTGTGTCACTCTGCACCGGGGTGAACTGCCGATTGTCATGCGGGCTACCAACACACATTTACACATTTCACTACACTGAGAAAACTATGATGTGATAATGGTTTATGATGGTCCAATTAAACTAATTTGATAACAACAAAAGTTGATACTGTTACTTAACGCTATGTTGATGGATTTCCAGATTATATAAGGGTAATGTCTCTTGATACAGATACAAGATACAGGGTATAGTGAAAAAGATTCTGTAATTTTTACCTACATTCTAAGTGTGGTTGGCTGAAGGGAAAATTCCTGTTCCTACAGTTGGCATCACTGATAGTTTAAGCGCTAACCCCTTGCTTCTTATTTCTGTTACTCCCATTAGACGATTTAGGTAGTTTTTGACCAAAGTGCTGTGCCTATTTGTCAAATTTTGAAATTATGTCTTTAAAAAAATGTGACGACATATTTTAGCAAAGGCTAGAACAAAAACCACCATGTCACAATTTTTTTCAAGACGTTATGATTTTTATCAGTTATGTTCACCTTGTCTATGAAACAGTTATACCACATTTATTTTTTTCAAGGAGTAAATGAATGTTCAAATCGTCATGATGAAGAGTTCTGTGAAAAATGCAATATAATATTCCAAAACCTCACAATAAAATTGGTTCAACTCAAAGCAATAGTACGATCCACATATGTACAGTGGAAAAAAAGGTGTTTATATGACCTTTACGAAAATGTTCATGCCACTCTTATGTTTTGTTAGTTAGCTCACTGCTTGATAGATGACTTTCAAAAACTAACAAATAAACACAACTATTTCTAAGAAATTCTCTGCAAAATTTGGCTTTCTCTTAAGTAAACATCATCTTCGTTATAGGTAACGATACCGGAAACCTTATGACTCTACCTTGTTATGTCGGAGAGAACATGTCTCCCTTTTTGTAAAAAAAGACTAAATTAGCCTAGTCAAGACTTGGGAGATCGACTTGTTTTGGCTGGTTGAGGGTGACCACCAATAGCTTTTCCTTTTTCACAGGTTGAAGATATTCTCATACATATTATAAACACATGGAATGCAGGTCAATATTTTTCTTCATTTGATTCTCTAAGGTCTGTCATTTTCAAAATACTACACCATGTGATATGTTGTTCAAATTTCCAGTGGTAATCGTTATTTCCTCTTGATGGGTAGTTGAATTTTATTGTATTTAATTCGCTACTATGATCATTGTTGTTTAGCTTTTTTTTACAAAAGAGTATCGTTCATAAAAATGGGGTAGTATTTTGGATGTAAATTACACAAACTTGCATTAAATATTAACTTTTAATACTTTATTCACCTTAATATAAAGTTTTCATTAAGGTATCATGCACAACACATCTTGTATATGAAATATTTCAGACAATTTCTGTATGTATGATATTAGTAGAGAGCCTGTTCATGCTTGTCATGCCTTTAGCAAAGACATTCAGAGGGTTTCAGCTACACAGGAATTAAATACTGGTCCAAACACCTCGTGAACCATCAGACACTGACCATTCAAAATGTATATTTTTAATATTGGCAATTTCATGCACATGGGTAACACGATAATCATTAGAAAAACACACAGGCAAGATTTTAAAATGAAGAAATCACAAGAAACGAGTTATTGAATTCGATCATTGACAACAGATCTGACTGGAGATCTCAATAGAACAATTATCTGAGGTGCAGCAGTACTTTACGATTTGACGTTTTCACGATAGGAGATAATCCACCAACACGATCGTTAAACTATCCAGACTAAATCAATCTAATTGAACCACCAACCAGTTCAGTTGTCTATGAAAGAACCAAAAGAGTATATTTTCATGCTTTGTAGTCCAGAAGGGGTCACTCAGGCAGGGAAGACTACACTAAACACAGATTACAATAATTGTGAGATAGGTTAGTTACAAAACGGTGATGATGCTGGACGCTGTGATGACACGGAATGGAGCTTCGTCTGCCACAGCCTCTCGAGTGACCCTGTCAGTTATACTGACTGTTATTCGTCACAAGTGTTCAAATTTACCTCTCATTGAAATTTAACGATAGTTATCTGTTAATTATCTATCTGTAATGATAATTGTCTAAAGATATCTAAAAAACTTTATAATCCTTTAACAGTTGATTGTATATTCAATCTAAGTAGTTTAACACTTAGACAATTGGTGATTTTTGAGTATGGTCTTATTCCCTTGGTACATATAGACGTGGCAATTTGTTCCTAGGACTGAAGGTTTTCCACATGGTCTCTATGTACACATTGGGACCGTAAAAACTATGATCATGAATACATAAAATGTATTAACAACCAATCAGCTTTTTGTAAGGTTGCAATTATTTTGAATGTAAAAGTTTGAGTCAACACACAGATGTTGTAGATCAACACTTTTATGTGTTTTCTTATAATTAATTTGTAATTTAATTAGTATTCTTTCTTTGTTGTTAGCCCTCTGCTCTGATTTTCAAAATCACGAATAAACATAGTTTATTGTGGCATCTTTTGTTGAGTATGTGAAATATATCATTTGTACTCAATAAAAATAATTAATGTTAATTAGTGAAAATCTTTGTTTTGTTTAATGTTAGTGCTATGACTGCTTATAAATAATTATTACATATATCAACAAATAAATAAGTAACATTATTTATCAACAACAAATAACTAGACTTCACTCTTTTCTTATAAATAATAGTTGTTTGTAGGCCTCATGGATTACAAGACAATCTAGATTTTGTGTTTTCCTTTGAAGTTTGGTTCCTTATATACCTGTATTTTTAAAACTATATAATATTTTTCAATGTTCAGTTCTCAGACCTTTTTTATTCCACCCATTTTGTGTAAACCCATTTTTCAAGAAACTCACGTAACATTTCATTTCTACACCTAATATGTATGAAATTCATTTTACCATAGGTTATTGAAATAATCATACGTAAGTGATCATAATTCCTGTGCTATATTTATTGTTTTAAACCTCTTAATGGTGACATCCCAAAAAAGTCTGCTGTTTAAAACTTGTAAAATGATTGACACTACTAGGATAGAATATGAGTGTTACTCATGTACATAAAATATAGTTTTCTAGCAAACATGTTCAGTTTAATTCGATCTAAGAATCACTAAAGATCAAAATTAATACTAATAGCTGGTGATTTGTTTTTCAGACAATTCACTGTTACGTTTCTTTAGTATGCCATTTTTTTCATTGAAATTCATATTTATTTGACCAAATATTCCAGCTATTTTCAACACCTTTAAATGACACATCATGTTTGCAATCGTTTGTTTACACCAAGGTACAAAACAAGGGTGTTGTCCACCTTGTTGCCAAGTCATGAAGTTAAAAGTTATTGTTGTCCCAAACAACATGCCAAATTCTCTCTGGTCTGCTTCAACCAAAACAACTCTTAATGAATATCATCCAGAAAATTTGCCTTTTTGTACCTTTAAATGTATTATGGCAGTTAAGTAAATTAAGTATGAACTTAAGAGGCTCTTTCATTAGTTATTGTGACAATAGTTATTCTTTATCGTACAAAGGACAACATGACAAAACGCATGTCTTATTTATTGTATTAAAATCTGACAATAACTTTTGTTGGGAACAAAATTGCAAGAAAAGTATTAAATTCAGAAATTATTAGAAATTATTTTCAAAGCAATCTCTTAGCTTGTAACAAAGAATGGTTTTCTAAGAGATCAAAAATTTATATATTTAATATTTTGTTTCTTTCTGCAAAATAATCTTTTACTGATTCAGAACTATGATACCCATCATTGATCTAATAAATTAATTTAAAACCTATTTTGTATATCAACTATAAGAATAAATTAAAATAAATATTAAAAACAACAAACTTTTTTATTTTTATCATTGGATATTGCCAAATTTAAGTAGAAAGCTCATTTTAATTTGGACCTTCAACACCTTCACTGCGGCTCTATACTGAGTGATTTTGAATATCTTAATGCTTTGAGTGATGCAGGTATTTTGCTATGTTACCTCCTTAATTTGCTGGCCTAACTTTTGTATATTTGCAAGCTTTTCAAAAACATTTGTCTGGTAACAATGAAAAAAATAAGTTTGTCTAGTCTTAGTATTGTTTTGTGTAGTTAGTGGGATTTAGACTAGTGCGACTCTTGTATTATTATTGCTTTAAATGTAAAACGATAAAGTAATCTCAAAATTATTATGAAAATTAATGCCTGTTGTTTTGTTATCAATAGTAAGCTTAGTTAGTATGTGTTGATGAGATAATGACTTACTTAGGAAAAGGAGATACATTTTCATTAATAAAACATTTGGATTATATGACACTTACTATTGTTATAAGTTATATCTATCATTAATAATGGCTATTGTCCAACGTCCAATTATCCATTGTTAAAAATAAACTTGAAACAATAAATAATCATACAATTTTTACTCATCCTTTTCAGATGGTGATAATATTTTGATATCTTAGTAGCCAATTAATTTACTAAAGATGATATTATGATAATTTGTTAATCTATTCCATAAGAAAAGTGATAAAAGTTAGCAGTTGTGAAAGTGACCTTGACTGTCCTTGCACCCATGCCTATGTAAAAACCATGTTATCTCAGATAAGAATGTTGTAACAACAAAACCGATGTCTTATCTGTGGAGGTCACTCACTCAAATCATGAGGTCAACAAATGTTAAGACATGCATCACAAATATTCCGCCTGGTGGTGTAGCTCACTCACCTACAGCCTGGAGTTAGCTCGGTGTCACTAAAGAAGTGTATGTCGGACTCGACAGGCGCATCTTTAATGTGAGCCAACTCCTCAATGTTGCTATTGTCAGGCACCTCCACAGTAGAGCTGCTGGTGGTCACTGGTTTCTGAAACCGACCAATTTTATTTCTTTTAAAAAATAACTACAATTTTTGCTCCTCTAACAGAATAAGAACATAACATTGCTTTAGATTTAATTAAAACAGACTCTTCTCTTGTAGGCCTTATTTTATGTCATGAATTAATATTGAAACCTAAAAATAAATCCAGGACCTAAACGATTTTTATAAATAAATTGTTAGGAGAAATAAAAGTTTAACAAGTATAGTTTGGTTAAACTAACCTGATCTGGACCTAGATCCTCAATCTGGAAAATTGAATCAAAATCAGGCTGATCCTTCTTTGGTTCATTGCTGATATCGGCGACATCAATATTGCTGTTCCTCCTTTGGGCACCATTGTTGGTCTTCTTCTTCAGGAGGGACTTCTTCCTTCGCTTGCGCTTGTTGCCGGGCAGTGACGTAGACACTCTCTCCGACAGCGGCGAGTCATCGTCCTTGTTGAGGTCCAGTCCGCTCAGACCCTTGCTCGGAATGGAATCCGTAGAGCTCTCGGACTCCCTTTCTATCGGCTTGAAATCGGCACTGGCAGCACTCAACTTGCGACCACTCTCTCGCTCAACTGTCTCTGCCTTGAATGTTTTCACTACACTTCCACCACCAGCGACCACTATTTTCGGGGTCCCAGACAATTCTGGATCACCTTCATTTTTCAACCTCTCATCATCAGTGGCCCTGTCTTCAAACCTGAAATCATATTGATTTTTCATGATGACTGAACATAACAAAGCTTGCATTTATTTTCTCCATAAAAACCATGTAATTCCGCACTTTTTTAGCAATGAATTCCATATATCAAATAATAAAATCTGAGAATAATCACTTCATGATTACATTAAAACTGCTTTAACAACTAAATAAACCCTTCCAACGAACTTTTAAATCAATATAAGAGTTTCTACTATGACCCGATAACAGATATAAATATAGACCCAACTAAGGACTAACGTTGTTTTGGGAAGGTTAACTATTTATTTTCCAAGACAAATAAAATTACCTCTGATCCCAATGGTTACCACTCTCGGTGAGGCTGTCATCTTTCAAGAGGTAACGCTCATGAAAACTGCCCTCTCTTGGGATGGGAGAACATGCTAAGTGAGGAGGGATTAACTCATCTCCCAACTCATCAACGGGAACTTCTTCCACAAAGAAAGCTTCCCCAGACTCTCCAAGTTTCATATGAATATCGACCGGCTCTCCATTGATCTCAATGTCAACCTATAAAATACGAAGACGATAGTACTACTACTTGAAGATTTGTGTTGCATTGTATAAAGTTATCTCCTATGAGATTCTAAATTAAACGCAATACATCACTGTAAATCAGGCTTTTTAAACATGCAATTTAAACTCTACACATTAAATTATATATTCTACATTTTACACTGAATTCTAAATGTGCTGTTTGTTGTGATTATGTTACTAGATTGAAGTCACATCAAAGGACTTTTCAAAATGATACTGTTATAAAAAGGATCTTTATAAGTTAACTGTCTCTTTGAAACCAAAGTATTTTTTACTCAAATGTGAAGAATACTTGTGAGGATAGTAAGTATCAACTTATATATATATAATTGTAGTACATTGAAGCAAAATTTCAATACTATAATAACTAGCATAATTATAATAATAATAATAATAACAATTATAATTATGATTATGCTATAATTTGCTGTATAATTCCATAAAATCAACTGCTTATAACAAGTCAGAGTAACTTTACTGACCACTTTCTCCCTGCTCCTCAGAACTCCAATCTTTCCAAAACGAACGTGAAACGGAGAACAGGTAAAGGTGCCATCAGGCTGCTCTACGACCACAACATCAATGGCCCCAGTCAGAGTTGCTGCGTTAATTTCATTGTAGACGTAGCGGAAGTTGCTAATGAACTTACCCAAGTAGTTCATGCTGTGCATACCTAAACAATCACAAAAACTAATCATTTTAACTGTCTTTTAATTTATTATTACTTTTCTAAATTTATACATAAAATTAATACTACTGTAAATGTTTTTGCTAAATGTTTATTCCAATAGCCATCAACATATTTATAGTATACAGTTGTATTGTTTATAAGGCTAACAAATGAAATCAAACTCGCTCAACTGGTACTGGGAAAGAGAAATTATGCATGGTCATCTTGGAACAAAGCCAGCTGAGAGATGTTCTAGAATCGTGCTGTCCACCAAAATTTGCACATCCCAAAATAGGAATTGGCAACTGCACGAAGAGAGAGAGAACATTTAGCATGACCAACTCCCTTTGATTCTACTGCATTGATTTATTTAAAAATAATAAAAACTTTTGCCACTTTAGTTAACTCAATTCAAATTTATGCATTATCAAAAATTATTTTAAACTACCATAGTCTATTTATTACCAAATTGTGAACTTTTAGAACACACTACACACAGTATATATTATTTTTGTGAATGTCACAAATTTTTAAGACACTATTTGTACTACAATATAAAATGTAATACTTTTAACGTGTTTTATAATTACATGGTCTAATAGTTTAAAATTGATTACCAATCTACCTTCTAACATTTCGTAAATTAATTATGTAGGCTACTGGATGTGTACCTAAAATTCTTATTTTGAACTTCCAACATACGTGCACGTGCATACGCACACACACACGTACTGCTTTAAACACACAATAGCTATTTAAGAATTTTAATATAACAATTTATCATCATGTATGAAACTAATATAGGCTAATATTTATACAACTGTAGAAACCAGGTATTCCCTGTACAGTAATAAGAGTCTTAACCCTTTGAAACCAGCCCAAAAATTCAGTTTTACTTCTAAACACCACCGCTATTAAATCCAGTTTACTTGCAACCAAAAAGGCTAGCCTCAAAATGGTACTTTTGACAAAGTCCTACAAAAACTGGTGTAACTCATCTATAAGTTAAATAGTAGAATCTTAGTGATTATTGTCTTGATTTACTCAGTAGGCCTATTAAATTTAATGTATTGGTATTTTTTGTTTTAATTTTAACTTTTTTAATCGAATGTTCAAAACTAGGGTAAAAAAATATTTCAAGAAACCATTTTTATTGTAATAAAGTATACATGTCAGAAACCTTCAGAAAAAAGTTTGGAAACATATTTCTAAAAACGTATTTGTTTGATATGTCACTCACTGCCTTTCAGTGAAAAAAAAAACACTTTAAAATAATTATTATAATCTGAAATGATGATTCCGGAGACAATATGCAGAAATTAAGTTAATGAATTACTTTGATCATTCAAAGGTAATGAGCCAAGACCTCAGCCAATACTTGCATTATTTAGACCATATACATAATGTCAAGTAGACGATATACATAATAGAGAATCCATCCATTGAATATGAGCATGATTATTTTGGTTGTATTTTTAGGTATGTGTAATTATTTTTAAGATGATTAATATTTACTACATAAGGACAACTAATAAAAACTTTAATGCAGTGAACTTATTGCTGGTACAGGTTGGGATAGTGAACATCTAGTAAAGGATACCAATGTCCACAACCATTGTAACAACATTCAACATAAAGCAAATTTGTAAGGAAGCTATATTAAATATTTTTTAAATCAATATCACATAAAAAACATAATTATGGTACGTTGAAAGGCCTTGAGCAAGCTAATTAAGCAAGCAATGCAAGCTATGGAACTGTTTTCTTAGTATTCAGATGTATTCATTTTTGGCCAAGATTCTTTAAAATAATAAATAGGCCACTGTGTTAAGTTCCATGAGACCATAAATAAGTTCATCACATTATTAATAGTGTGTACTGAACCACTGCAGTCTCATGAGGATGGATTCTCGTTCACTATATTTAGATCATTACACATGTGTAACTAAGACCAGATTGTTTACTTTAACTTTATTTCATCACTAACCACAAGTAAGGGGAGCCACAGCTGTCCAATGAGCTTGCAGCTACTTTAATATATTAATATGTCTAGGGAATTTAAATAATAAACTATCAACAACTAGCTTACAGTATTAAATAAGCATTTAGTTTCAAAATTTAATAACTACTTTTATTACTCTTTGGCAAAAAAAATTTAAAATTTGGCTTAATAATATTTATGTATTAAGTTATAATAATATGTTTCAAAGACATGAAAATGTAATTGTCCTTAGCATTTAAATTGGACAGAGACCAATAAACAGACCCTGTTTGTATACCACTTAGTTAGTATCATCACCAATATTTCATAAATCAAATAACAGAACTATCAATCGATATCACTGCAGTTTTAATAAACAGCCGCCACAACAATCAAATTATTGATATTTCTTGATATTTAAACTACTGAACCAACATGTTAAACCAAATTACGTTATATATAGGTATTCAAAATAATTATATATATATATAGTTCACCTATGTTTTTATACAAACCTGAAAAAGTAATGGTTATATAATTAGTTTAAAAATCAAACAAATATATGTATTAGCCTACATGTAACAAACAAACCAGTGTAAAACTTACTTATTTCTTACTATTTTAAAGATAAACATAGGTATCTGACACCTTGAAACACAAAGAGCATGTTATCATCATTGTATTTGCTGCCATTAACTTACTAAAGTATAACACAAATGATTTTAATTTGTTTCATTTATAAATTTAAAACAATATTGTTATTTAGGGTGGCAATAACTAATTGTAAATAACTATAATTAGGACTAGGGTTTCTGTATTCAATAGTTTACGTAAATATTTTAAAACCGATATGTGGTTAGATTATCGACTGTCATGGTGGTTGCTTATTACATTGCAGCCATCAATATCACAGTGTTTCTAAAACAGGGTTCTACATAAGTAACATGTTTGAAATTAAAAGAATCAATTTATTATACACGGTATACCTCATAAATAAAATAGGACAATAACCATCAACAAACAATTGGGACTGTTGATAAGAAAATTTTTATTTAAACAACTACAACAACAGACTATCTTGAACCAAAGATAATTTTTAAATGCTATTTAGATTAGCTTTTAATTTTATTTATATTAATTCGCTTTTAAATCAAATATTTTGTTTACAATCTGAAAATATGTTTAACATTAATAAGAAAAGATTAATCAGTAACAGTTGACTATACTGTGGGGTGTAATTAACATACTATAACCAACCTTTAAATTAATCATTTAAACTTTGAGCACTTCACATTGAATGAAGAATATTTGTTCGATATTCTAAACAGACTATGATTTAAAAAATGCACATCTTAAAATAGGCCTAGGCTCAAACCTTCCTACTTATACCTAAATTGTAGTCATATAGTATGTGATTAATTTCTTATCCAATAAAACATTGTGCTTATTATTATGGTGTAAGCATTTCCAAGAGCTTTATAACATTAAAATTGAGCTACTATCAATCCAAACATTCATTCAGGCCATGCACTATAATTAATTATATGCTATTTGAACTAAAATATAACTCAAAACTTACAGGAACTATATTAATGAAGTGAATCCAATCTTATGACATCTTAGGTTTTACTTCCTGAATTTAGTAGCCTAAATTCATCCTTTGTTCTTTCTTGAAATCCTTTGTTCTTGAGAATTATTCTAGATAAGCCGACATTAGTTTCAAATCAACGGTAAGCTATTGCGATACACAAAGAATTTTAAATCACTGTCATTGAAAACCAATTCAAACAAACATGATATCACTACACTATTAAATTCGATATAGGCCAATAATAATAAATAACGACACAGAGAATTTTGAGTTGATTTAGAGCACAAACTGACAGCTGGTTTTCTTCTCTTTCTATCCCTTCTCCTCTTCTTACGCTACCTACACAACACCAGACGCAACCGGACAGCCAATCTACGCCAAACGTCACATCAGCTGATTTCTACGAAGAAAGAGGGGATATCGCGCGAGAGCGAGAACCAATGACAGAAGAGAACGACGATTATGAAGGTGGCGCGATATTTAACATTCACTTCTACGGAAATTTGACCTATTTCCCTAACTTCGGTCTTTATTCGCAAACGTAGAGTGTAAAAAGGTAAAAATGTCACGAATATACAAAATCTAAAGTGACATACAGTGCTTCTTTACCATGCAGTATTCATTTTTCTGTGTTCAAGATGGATCATTTGAAAGGATAATATAATTTCGTACATTTACTATTGTTGTTACAAATAGTAAGGATAGTCCAGGATGATGATCAACAGAAAAGTAATCAGAGGACTACCCAATATTACTCCCATAAATTGTAAACTAACATTCTCTGTATGTTTGCTAGAAGTGAATGTATCAAACTCATTTTAACCCCTAGACTTCTTATCTACGAAGGGTTATTTCATTTCTCCAAAGTTACACTATATCCGCCGTTTAAACTGTCAGCCTTTTCCCCTGTTATATACAAGGCAAGGACGTAGCCAGCGAGGGAGTCCAAGGGACCCAGACCCCCTCCCCAATAAAAATTTGTTTAGTATTACTGACATGTACTGCTAAAAGTTCGTTCTCAACATCGAAACGGAACAAGAACATTTTAAGGAACAAAATGGGAAATGAGCGGTTTGATTGCACTCACCTTACTTTTTGTCCACTACGGGAAAATATCAGTCGTCTTGACCCCCCAAAAATTTATTTCTGGCTACGTTCTTGATAGAAGGGTCCACTTACTTACACCATTTACTATGAATCTCGGCAAAAGAAACGTCATCATCAATTGTATAATCTATTTGGTGATGAATAAAAAAGTTTGTATTGTTTTCCACCGACTGAGGCAGTGGCGTATATAAAAAAACTATTTCGAGGGGAGTGATGCATTGGGTGGTTTACTAGGTACGGTATAACAATCGTCGAAAAATACGAGCTCGGGAATCTTTTTCCAGGGAACTTTTGAGCTTAAAGGCCTTATAAATGTGTCCTACCTTAAAACAAACTACTAGGTTCAGTTTTAATGTCTCTCTTTCAAAGTTTCGGGGGGGTCTGAGTTTCCGCGCCCCCCCCCCCTTATATACGTTCATGGGCTGCGTTGTCGTTATGTTCACTTCACTAACCGATCTTAATTAACTTGCTAACTAACGATTCGAAAACAGTGGTTAAACATTATTGGGCATAGTAGAAACATGATCTCTCAACCACTAATCTGATTAATACCATACTTTTTACCAAATTGGATTTTCACCAAAACGAGTGAAATATTTTGTAGTGGTTTTATTTATCAGATACTTACATTAAAATTGTTCGCTAGACAACAATATAAGTTATATTAATTCAAAATAATATTGTTTTTCAAATTTTGCTAAGTAATACCAACATGCTTTGTGCACATTGTTAACTTTTAAAAACTAAATATAAGAGTAAAATATTCCTTACTAGGTTTATTTGTAACCATCGAGTTGCGATAATATTAAAAACACAAACTGTTGTATTGATTGTTATCGAAACTCAAAACCGATTACAAAACAGGATTGAAACTTTGCACGCATTATTGTCAAGTTAGTTTTATGATAAAACAATGTATTTAAAACATCTGTCCTCATTCTTAAGTGGCTTAGATTTGAAGAATTAAACAATAATTGAACGATAAAAATTATGACTTGTATACTTACACTAAATTGCAATATAATGATCAATCTCCAGTGACAAAATTCACAAACCACTTCACAAAATACATAGTCCATACATCACAATAATATTATCACAAATAACAGTCTATAGATAAAATTAATAAAATATATCACAATCTATTGTAGTAAACAATTAAATATGATGAGATATACAACAGACTGTCCGCCTAGGCCGAAACAACACGCGCGGTCACTTCTGTCGTGCACACACTCCTCTATTGAACTGACTGACTAATCTGTTTTTGTCCTCGCGGTTTAAATATTACGAACTTGTTTATGCCGTCACAATATTCTGACCTTGACTCGCTCTCCGCGCCTCTCGACTAGGCCCAATCACGTGCCAGGATATCTCACGCCTTCCACAACGACCAATCAACAGGCTGGTTCATCTGGTGCGTATGTTTGACGACGTTCTCAGCTGTCGGGTTTGTTTTCATTCAACCACAGAATTGTTTTTGTTTATTCGTGTAGCGCCAGTTGTTTACGTTAGAACACTCAGGTATTTCCTGGGACATCGCCACAAAAGACGCGGCCTATCAGATTACGGTGCATTTCAACCTAAGCGAAGGCCACACAAGTTCGACGCAACGAAAGACTTCACCCCGGGATATCTGATTAACACCTTTGCATTTGTTATTAATTTGAGTTTTGCTAACAACTTATCGTATTTTTGTGTAGAGAAGTTTTCAGTTTTAATATTATTTTAAAATAGAATAGAAGAATTGCATAGGCAGATTTAAAGTAATGTGGGGGGAGAGTGGTTAAAGCCAATTCCAGAGCGGAAACTGGGGATTAAAAAATTATACTAATGAAGGCCTAATATAAGTTTACACTGAGGGAAAGTTAAATCAGGGCGCGAATCGAGTTTCTCCCCCCCCCCCCTCGCAGAATAGACTCGGCAATGCAATGTGTATCGTAAAAAACTAATGAATGAACCGTTGTAAACCTCCACATTCCTAAATCTACGAGGGGCTCCTTTAGAAGAAACAAATACTATAGGCAGGGATTTTGGTTTATTTGTTCAAAAATATGTAAATACTAATGGGAGAGTATAATATTTTTTTGACTTTTTAGTGCTGTCATTTGTATTTTGTGTGTCCGCTTATTTATCTTGGAATTCGCTCTCACGATTTTGCTTATTGTTTACACCTGAGGAGGTCTTTCTGACTTTACAAGAAAGAACACGCAAACCTAGAGCAATCGGCCAGCTGCATGGTATTATAGCATGCTATATTACACCGAGTATTAAAGTAACATAACTTCATTTTAACCTTATAGGACAGGTAAAAAGATTGACACTAAATCGTAGTTTAATGCGTTGTAACTCAACTTTGGCGTTTTTTTTCCATTTATCAATTAATAAAAAAAATACTGTATATTTACTAACAGCGTGGATAAAATCTTTAGTAAGAACGTGGACGAATATTTACCAGTAAATCATCACAATGGAAAGTTCCCAAAGTCCTTGCTTTTAATTTTCTAATATTCATTACTATCGTAGAATCAATAGAAAGATAGGGTCAGGTAATTTACCCTGTCAGGAGGGTGAGTCCCGTGGAAGAAGAGAATGCTCTGTGGATAGGAACAAAGTTAACGAGGAGCAGATTAAATGGTCGCATAATTTTTTTAATATAAAAATTAGTACAAATTAATACGACAATCGTGCAGCAACTTTAGCCAATTAGCAAGAACTTTTCTAACGTATTTCATTTTATAACGGTTGTTCTTTATTGGAAGGCCAACTCGACCCTCTTCAGGTGTTTTACTCAACACGTTTATTTATTACCCACAATTAAATTGATCTTTGCTCTTGCAATTTGGCCTAAAGGACAATCCTTAACTCGATAAAAATAGTGTAACCGTTTTTGATCCGTTATATTACTTCTTTTGGCTCAGCACAGCAGCAATATGCAATAACTGTTTGAGCACAGATGCATGACCAATTGATGCAATTGCAATCCTGCAGAACCCAGTCAATGTCTAGACCATGACCTTCAACTTCAACGAGCCCAGCTCTATTGCGCAATACACTGTGGCGACTCAACAACAATAACAACATTACACAACAAAGTGCGTAGCCTGCTGCTGGCGACCGATACCGCATCGTTATCATTCTACCGTATCATTTGTTACGATAACTGTAAAACCAATAACAGGGACAGTAAAGTGACGTCTACTGTAAAGTGCCCTCTTGTTTATATTGAAATTGGCCAATTACGTACAACCTCCTGACTTAGGTCAGAAGCAGCATTTAATTTATTATTATTTTTAATTTTTATCGAAACAATTTCTTGCTATATATAAACTGTGTATGAAAGTCGTAATGCATGAAAAACCTTAAATACAAAAATAAGGTTCATTTGGTCTTCCTTATTGTTTCACCTTTTGTATGCAGTTGAATAAACGTTAACCTGTTTTGCATCTGTCTTTGCTTATTTTGTTTTTTATATATTGGCATGTACCTAAACTAAAACTAATAAATAAAAAGTAATAACTAAATAGTAAAGTAATAAATATTTATAAAATAATATGTATTACTATCGTTTATCTAAGTTTCTATAATTTGTTCAGTATCATTTTCACGACAATCTTGTATTTGCGAAATAACTAATTCACTTTCATTGTTATTGTATTCTAAAAATAAAATAATAACTGAAATAAAAAGAATTTTTTTTTTTTTTTTAATAAAATCATGCTAAATATCTTGTAAACACAGCACCTATTGTTGTTCCATATCTCGTTTATTTTATGTTTTTATCGTTTGACATTATTTAATTTATCTTTTTAAAGTCAATTAATGGTTGTGACGCTTCTTCAGAAAAATTTGTATTAAAATCTGTTTTTACGTCATTTATTTTTTAAGTCAATGTAAGGTAAGGCCCAATATAATTGTCATAATTATAAATAATATAAAACAATATGTTTTCCAGGATTAAATTACATTAGGCCTACGGCTTTGTTAGCTAGAAAAGATTTAATCAATTTATTTTTAATCTTTGAAACATACATCCATAGCCCGCCAAAAGAAGAAGTCACTTCAACAAGATGCGTCAGTAACGTCTAACTAGCATTGCTGGATAACCACTGAAAGGAATGTAGAAACGCACTGACATCAAAATGGCCGCGATAGTCCCGCCCCTACCGGCTACAGAGCAAACATGCGTGACGCAAAACGAAAGTTTTTCCCCCGTGCAAAACATACAAACATCAGTAGCCCGCCAAGAGAAGCAGTCACTTCAAAAACAAACGGGACAAGCCCGTTCCGTTAGGCTGCCATGTGACACAGGGCTAAGAAATCCTTTATTCCTAAACAGCTCTAGAGCCCAAACAGACAATACTTCAAAATAATGTTTCCCGACAGTTTGATATTGATTCACACATCCATAGCGTAGACTATGTGTAATTTTCAAAGTTTACAAAAACTTTTCAAAATCGTCGTTTAAAAAATCGAATACATGAAAAGTGGTTGCCCGTGTCACACACTCCTAAATACACAAACAGAAGTGTATCTTATCTATATCCAGGACTCTTCATACACCCATAAATCATCGGACATGTCTCCGTAAAAAATACATAAGCATAAGTTTAGTCATGCCCTTACGCGTATGGGTCCGACAAACTATATTACTGATAACTTCAGTAAAAACTTCACATACTATCGGATGGGCCTATTCCATAACCTTCACCTTCAGTAGTCCAAGGGCGTACCCAGCGAGGGGATGCAAGGGGTACAGCGCCCCCCAAATCTTTCAATTACGTTTTTAGCAATCGATTATTATTATTTAAATAATTCCGTATTACTGACATATAGGCTACTGCTGAAATACAGTTCTCTACATTGAAACGGGCTAAGAACCTTTTAAGGAACAAAATTGGAAATGAGCAGTTGACTGTACTTGCCTTACTTTCTGCCCACTTCGAGAAATTATCAATTTCTCCAGAGCAAGTAATAGATAGTCAAGCCAAGAAAAATTTTAGTTTTGTAAAAACTCTTTTACACATTACCAATCCTTAAAGTGGATTTGTATACTATGCACTGTGTTTTGCAGACAATAAAAGCTTATTTTTTGTAATTATATTACTATACAAGTCTAATAAATTTCAATTATTAATCCTGCACAGCCTACTAAAGCATTGCCTTCACAATTATGTACATCAATCGTCAATACAAAATATTCAGAGACGTAAAAGCTTTGTGCAAAATTCACTATTTAGAAGTTTCAAAAGTTTTAATGTTTCCTAGAGAAGCTCCCCAATTTTGTTTTGACCCCCCTCCAAATGTCCTGGATACGTCCCTGCTGAAATCAACTCATACTTCCCATATTTTCTCTAGCTGCGTTTTTAAACACTGTACAAAAGAATGCGCAGCGGAAAGTGGAGAGAATAGTTGCTTGCGATAAACAAGGTAGGCTACTTGATTACATCATTACTTATCTCAATAGCGTTGTCAGTTTGCTATCTCCTTGAAAACACCGCAAACACTGAACTATAACGGTTGAAGAAGGTCATTTACTGATATAGATACTTGTAAGGTTTCCTTTTAATATGAAATTTCACTTTTAAGAGTCTGTCAATGATAAAGTACATATATTATGCAATCCGAAGACATGTGTTATTCGTATTACGCATTTTGCACAACTACGGCATTGTCAAACGCAAACTTGTATAAACAAAAACAATGTAAGTTACGTAATTCTATATACGCCCTTAGGCGAAATTCTTTTTGCTGTGTTTAATTACACGATTGTTCGTGTAGGTCTTACCATTCTTATAACGGTATTATCAATCGTAGGTTATATTATGATAATACCGTAATCGGATGAAACGCATAATGCAAATATGATCACTTTGGAATGCTTCCAGAGACTAAATTATACAATATATTCACTGAATTACATTAAATAACGATATAAAGAAAAGGGATCTGTACTTTTCCTCTTAAAAGTAAATGACAAAAAAGTCATAATGCCATTGTCCACATTAAAGTATCTAAAGTAGTTTCTCTTCCGTTATCTCCTGCATTGTTTGAAGAGATGTGTAAAACGTAGGGTAGTAAGCAGGGACGTAGCCAGCGAGGAGGTCCAAAGAGTCCGGACCTCCCCCTCTCAAATTTTCTAAATTTCCAATCACTTATTTAGCAGACAATTATTATTATTTAAATAATTCAGTACTATTTACATATACTGCTGAAATATCGTTCTCAACATTACAACAGGTCAAGAACTTTTTAAGAAACAAAATGGGGAAATGAGCGGTTGACTGCACTTTACTTTCTGTCCACTGCGGGAAAATATCAGTCGTCTTGATCCCCCTCCTCTCCTAAATATTTTCCTAACTACGTTCTTGGTGGTAAGGATAATTTTCTTCCACCATCAGAAATTGCATTTCATGGATTGATATGAAACATTACAGATTTAAGGATGTCCCCGCACCCTTACCACTAACCCAATATTACATTTAGTTTAATATGTCTACTGAAACATCTCATAACGATGACAGCTCGTATTAGATTCCGGCATTGCGTGATGGTAGTTGATTACGAATTACTAATTATTACTTTATATAATTTAAGTACGTATTTTATGGTGTATGAGTGGGAGTGTAACAAGTGTATCTTTTTGTTGTGTAAGCTCGACTGCTTTCAAGCAAGTTTTGTTTTATCGGTAGATCAATCGTTAAGTCGAACCAATCTAAGCTTTTTAAACTTTTTAAACCATACTGGAAGCTGCTGAAATCCAGTTTCCAATTCCGAATTCCATTCTTTGCTGCCTAATTTTAAGAGATACGCCTTTTATAATATAGACATTCGAAATTCAAATACCTTTGAAAACCAATTCCATACTCCTAGCAAAGAACTTGATTAAATCTTTGATTTCCAAGTAGGTTGATTCCTACAGTGACACGCAGTCAGCCCCAGCTTGATACGTACAGGAAGTTCGGATAATGCGCTTCTTGATTGAGCGAACAAAAATAATTTATTCTATTAGTTTCTTTGGTACAACGCCAACCAGCCACGCGACTGCGCCGCGCCGTTGGGTATCAGTGTGTAGCCAATGCTTCATAAATAACCAAAGATGAGTCGATGAAAACCTTTGATCTAAGTCACTGCCACCTACATCGACCGGCCAAGCTTTCATTGTCCATGTTGTTGTCACTTGTCAAATTTATGTTCCAAATAACCGTGCTTCCGTTGTTCTTTTTTAGAATCTTGTAGCTGCATCTGTTTGGAACAAACTATAGTTTGTAATCACGGCTGTCTTTTAAAAATACAATTATTCCTAATGACGTAACGGACATCAATCAACGCGCGCACGCACACGCACACAATATTGAACAGCAGTAAACCTTACCTATATTACTGCCTGTAGACCTCTCGCCCATTACGAATGGGGAGTTAAATAATTCGGCCGTCAAAATGTCAAGCCGATTTCAGTAGTAAGGACAGGCCATGCCATAGGTCCATGCAACCGGCCTCTACAGGAAGTAGGAAGCGGCTGGCCATTGGCAACGCTGTGGCATCAAAGGTCCTTGTATCCTTGAGGACCTCCAGTCCTGAATTTACTGTCCACCAGCAGGGCCGTCTTCACCTTTAGCGGGCCCCGGGAAAGATTTTAGGGGGGGCGTCATGTCCCGCCACCGCGCCCCGTCACACCGTTTCATACCCCCCCCCCCAGCGTTATCCCATTGACATCTTATAATTTTTTTTTAATGATAGTAAGATTCAATATATGTTGCTAAAAATAAGTGTTACAAATCTTATTAATCGGACCACTGCAAGCAAGCATTAAAAAAATCATTTAGTGAACTCGATAAAATGTATAATAATTAGTTTATTAGTTGTCAGTGTGAAATTATTTTTATATATTAATAATTGCGAGAAAAATCTTTGAAAGACGTGCTTTTTTAATTTTATTTTTATTCTCAATTGAAGATAAGACGTGTTTTGTATCGGAATTTCAATTATGATACATCGGGTCAGACCGGACGCAAGGGTTGAGGTATTTGAGTGCAGGAACTATTATTGAGTTTTTTGCTTGAATGAATGACATAAATAAACACGATCAAGATTGTAAGAGAAAGTAAGATTTTTATTTTAAAAATAATAGTTACAGTTTCTTAGAAATTGTAATGAACGATACAACAAAATTTAGCCTGTAATTGTGTTACAGTTATTAGTTTGAGCTATCTCGTCCATCGACACTGTCTCTTCAGATAGATAGACATGTTGTGGGGCCCGCCCTCGGGCCCCGGTAAAATTGTCCGAAAAAACCAGTCTGAGTACGGGCCTGTCCATCAGTAGCGTATTCGATGGGGGAATCACCCTCGTATCTTCATAAAATACTTCTGACACTCAAGGGTCTACCAAGAAACATATGTAAATAGTAAAATCCACGAAAGAAACGCTCAAAAAAGAAGTCTTATACACAGCTTTAGGTATATGAGGGCCCAACCTCATCATCTCATATTTCACGGAGTGGAGGTAGATAATTTTCTTCATTTTCTTGTTGTTATAGGGCTTTGAAAAATAAAGATAGAGGCTTCAATTGTCATACTTAATACATTCTGATTACTAGCCAATCAGTGGCTAGAGAAAACTCTACGAAAGAGTTAACTGGGATAAGTCCTGAATCAGTAGCGTAGCCAGAAATTTACGTTCGGGGGGGGTCCGAAACCGGGGGATCCAGGGACGTTTTGTGTGTTATTTGCCAATGAGTTCACTGGTAAATGGTAAATACCAAAAATATGGGCTTTAGTAACTACACCTTATAGAAAGTGGAAAGATGTAATAGGACAAATTCAACTCTCACAGCAACTCTAGTACCACAAATTTTCTTGTATAGCTACAGAAACTTTACGAAGTTCGATTCTGGCCGAGTAGAAGGCACCAAAGTGATGTTGGATTCACTGGATAAGAAAGAAAAAAACAAAACAGAGCTCTTCACTCAAGCGTATAATTGACAAACTACACTTCTGTGGAGGAAATACCCCTTCGGGGACATTGGGCCACTGACGGCCGAAAATCCTTAGAAAAGGAGGACAATTTTTCGAGCGTTTCCTCGGGTACAGATCAAACTAACGATCGGAAAATTGCACCGGAAAAACTCTACTGATTAGAAGTTCGGCTACTTTCGATTTCACTGGATTGAGGTATTTATGAATGAGTTATAATAACGATTTTTTGTATCATTACACTGCAGACGAGTATATATTATCGGAAAAAAAAAATCAAAAAAAATCATTTTTGTTCGGAAATAAAATACAACTGAAAAACTCTAATGATTAGATCTTCAAACTACTTCGGACTTCAGTTATTGTAGTAAACGCGGTATTTTTAATTGAGTTAGGACGACGATTTTTTGTTATCATTAAACTGTACTCGACTACCTATATAATTATCGACAAAAAATCACTTCCGGTCGGTAAATACCAAAGTAAAGCTCTCTATAGATTCAAGTTTTGATTTGACGATTTTGGATTTCACTGGTTGAGTGGTTGAGGTAAAAATGATACTTATAATTTTTGTTAGGACATTGATTTTAGGTATTAATCTCACGCCGACTATTAAAATATATAATTATCGAGAAAAAAAACAAAAATAATCACTTCCGATCGGAATATACTAAGGAAAATGAAATAATACCTCAGTCAGTGAAATCCAAAGTATCAGTAGAGCTTTTCTTCGGTGTTTACCGACCGGAAGTGATTTTTTTTCTCGATAATTGTATAGGTACAGTGTACAGTTTAGTGATTACAAAAATCGTCGTCCTAACTCAATCGAAAACACCACGTTTACCTCAATCACTGAAGTCCAAATTAGTTAAAATTCTAATCAGTAGAGTTTTTTAATTGTATTATCCGACCGAAAGTGATTTTTTATATTTTTCCGATAATTAGATACATGTCTACAGTTTAATGACACTAAAATCAACGTCGTGACTTAATTCTAAGCAGCCATTTTATGTCCCCAAGACGAATTTGAACGAAAGTGGTCGCTAATTTAAACTGTTCAAGGTCAAAGTCGGGTCGGTAGGATGGCCTCTGGGCGCTCCTGCTGGTCTGTGGGCAGTATCTGAGCAATTGAACTCAATGACATGCCTGTCAACTTGAACAATTTGCTCCTGCAGCAGTCTAGCACCACTGGTCGGTGTGCCACTGAGGGCCACTGCTTCATTGAAGTGCCGGGGTGAGGGCGGTCAGCTGCGCCGGGCGGCTGCTCTGCTGCTGCTGCATCAGCTGCTGCCGCCTTCCGTTTGTTGCGGCGGAGTGGCTGGTGTAGGTTGCCACTCTAGTTTCTGCCTAGGAGTCGCCCTGGGCCTCTGTGTGACCGAAAGGTCAGCCACAGATGCCGGCGGGCGAGGCTGTCGGTTGGTTGGGTTCCGGGGTTTCCTCCGGCCACTTCTTTTTCTGCGGCATGTCGTCCTCAGCTTCACTCTCCGATTCGGAGTCCGCTGGTGACTCGTCCCGCGCTGGTCGCTTGGGCGGCTGGGCCATTGGTCGCCTCGCCGCTGGTTTGGTTGGCCGGGACTTGCGGTCTAACTGGACAGCTGCCGCTCTTGCCTCCTTGGAGACTGGACACCCACGATAGTTGGCGTTGTGATCGCCGCCACAGTTGCAGCAGTGACCCTTCTCCGTCGAGACTTTGGGGCAGTTCATCTTCAGATGATTTTTCCCCCCAGCGGACGCATTTTCTCGGCCTCCCGCAATTGCCGGAGCCGTGGCCAAAACCTTGGCACCGGTAGCACAGCGGCGGGCCGACCGGCTTCTTGTAGGCAGTGAACTGAGACCCTGACATGGAGCAGACTTGTCACGTTATAGATTTTGGCAAGCCCGCTTGGTGTCAGGGTCTCTCGCTCACTGTCCCTGGTCAGCGTGATCAGCCAGCTCTTGGTAGGTCCCCTGGCTGTCCGAAGTCGTGCAACCTCGTCGACGGCGAAGCCCTCGTCAGTTAAGACATCGAAGAGCTCCACATCATCATCGGTGTCGGGCAGTGCGCTGATCACAACCTTAAGCGATCTTTCACGCCCAAGGTTGTGAGTGTAGAAGGGCAGCTTCTTGGAACATAGGTACTGCCCTGAAGTCCTCCACGGTGGTCACTTTCAAGCGATAGTGAGCACCGTGGAATGTTGTCGTCAGGCCGTCGCGCGCCAACTCCTCCAACTTCTTGGCGTGGGAAGGCCAGTCCGGAAAAATGTCCAGGAACAGCAAGGGTATCCTGGGCATAGAAACCTAAGCCGGTAGGTGTCACAGTAGCAGAGGTGACGTTGTGGCCTTTAAAAAGGCCCATTGCTGGAGCAGCGACCTTCTCTTAGGCGCCGAGCCGGCAGGTGGAGAGCTAGGCCTCTTAGCTGGCTGCCCGGCGCTTCCAAAGGCACGCTGTCCCGTCTTCTTGAAGATGTCGCTCATGTTGTTGCAGGAGTTGTTGACACAAACGAGCGCTGGAGGTCGAATGTTCGCCGTGTTACGGTTTAGGTTACTTTGCGACGTCACGTGACCGCGCCCTATAGAAATACCGTGATTACACTACACTGTCCGAAATGCCGAGCCCAAAAGTATCATTTGATACTTTATGATTTAAACGCAAGGACAATTATATTTTTAACAACGGTCACTTTAATCAAATAAATCAATAAATGTAATGTTTATAGACAAGACTAATGATAACTCTAATTTTTTCTCCTGCTCCATGCTTTATTTTTTATTATGTCTTAAAATTTCGGGGGGGGTCCGGACCCCATGGACCCCCCCCTTCGCTACGCCACTGTCCTGAATCCAATCCGATGGGAGTTTTAAAATATTTAAAAGATGTTAAATACGTTCAGAAGTTGTATTTCAATAACTAATATATTGCCAATGGTTTAATGAGTAAATAAATGTTTTCTAGAGAAATAACCTCAAACTTCCAGAAAACTTTAAACTTCAAAAAGATATTTTGGTGAAACTTTGCTATATCAGAATAACCATTAGATGAAATGTTTGTTCAATTTTGGTTTGTAAATACATCTTTAGGTTCTTAGACACGAATGAACTACCACCGACTATGAAACTACTAGCTATAAAATTGTCTAGCGAGGTTGAGAACAGCAGAGAGAGTCGTAGGAGTTGTTTACAAGCCTTGGGCAGGAGGTTAAGGACTTCTCTATAAGGAAGCGAGAGCTGGGTGGTGGGCTTGGCCGCTGGCCAGTGACGTCAGAGACGTGTCGGGGTTCTTCTTCTTCTCCTCAGCTCTCGTGCTGGGCGTCCCTTGCACTCGTGTAGCCTAGCCTGCCATTAGAAAACGTAAACAAGCCCAGAGAAACAAACAGACTGTTTACTTCTCCCACTCCTGTGTTTACCTCGTTTTCGAAAATATCGCCATCATTTATCTACTGGGAGAAACACTCTTGCGTAGTGTAAGTTTATATGTCACCGCTTAAAAAATGTCTTTCTAGAATTTTTTTATACCGACAAAATGGATAAGTCTAGAACAAAAAGTGCGAAGTCCAGTGTTCTAAATTGAATCGTTTACCCACAGGTTGTTACATTTTCCAGTGGTACGAGAAATACACAATATTTGCCTTCTATTGGTGCAGAAAATATTATTTGTTTCCAGGACGTGGTTTGCCAATAATACGCGTTTTCCAAAAAAAACTATATTTTCAATCAATGTTTTCCAAGGTGAAAACATGCTGAGAACTTGTAGTTGGGCCAATCTTCAAGTTGTCTGGTGTGGAAGCAGGGTGACTAGACGGAAATTCCTAAAAGGTTTACTTTTGGGATAAAAGGAGGACAATAAAGTAAAAAGGAGGACAGTAATAAATATTCTTATAAACCTCGCAAAACATTTATTTTTACATTAATAAAAGCACGCACATTACAAATTACAGTAGTACTGTATTCTTTGTAATGCAAATAAAAAAACTCAATTTGGATTTGTTTTAACATATAAATCGAAACATATGAGGAATTTATATTATTAAAGTGTATATTGATGGATAAAATTATTATTTGAGGCTATTATTTTATATGTGGTATAAGATTGAATTAATTATTGTTCGAATTTTTCTCTTTAAAAATTATAACCTGTTTGGACCCATACGTTTAGAACTATATTTTTTAAATTTGTGACATAATTGGAATTAATTCATTGTATTGATTAATTACATTATTAATAAGCCATACTGACGTAGGCTACATATTATATAAGAGATTATCACAATAACATAACAATATATAACGTATTATATAAAAATTTACCTATCATTCATAATACATAAAAAGAAAATTAGGGGGTAGTAGCGCCAGTGCAGCTGGGCGTATAGGAACAACAGTGAGACAGTGACACTATAGACAACACTCAACATACTGAATCTAACACAACAGTTCACATGCCATGGCATTACATGTGCGCTGCAATAACGTTTCATGGCCTATCTCGGGACATCGAAAATCGGAAGATTGTTTAATGTGATGCCACTATTTTTGAAGATTTACGCGTTCGCCAAGAAGCCGGAAATTTTACGTAATTTTCAAAAGTCGGATGGACATGTCCTCCTAAAGTCGGACGCCTGGTCACCCTGAGTGGAAATCATATAATGCTATTTACTAGCATAACATTCTTTGATCAGTATATAGCAATGTTCTAAATAACATTTGTCATTTACAAATGCATTCAAGTAGGGCATGCACAGTCTGGTTAACAATGTTTGGCCGGGATTTATTAATTTTCCTCAATGTTTTGGGAAATTCAAGAGATTCTGTCCAATTTTTGAATACGTCTCTGCAAAACATTCACGCCAAAAATAATTCGAATTTATTTGATTCACTAAAAAAATGAAAGACAGATCAGTCAGGAAGGGAAATGGGTGTATTACATTGTAAATTTAATGTAATTTTTACATGTGAAGCTTGTTAAGAACGTTTAAACTTTAAATAAATACATTTTAAAGCTACGTCCAATAGCTACTAAACAACAACGTAGACAGGAAAAAATTTAGGGGGAGGGGGTCCGAGACAACTGATATTTTCCCATAGGGCACATAGACTAAGGCACCATTTTGTTCCTTAAAAGGTTCTTCACCCATTTCTTTGTTAAGAACGATCTTTCAGCAATACTGAATTATTTAAATAATAATAGTAAATATAGTTTACTAAAAAGATGAAAATTTGGGGGGTCCGAACCCCTTGGATCCCCTTGCTGGCTACGTCCTTGCTAGTAAAGAACATTCGATTCCTCAAATTCTAAAATCGTATGCAAGATCAAGGTTACATTGCTGTACTAGATAGGTCAAAATTACTTTCTTTACAAGGCTATGGTTATATTTGAACACTTGAAATTTATATAGATCCATCTCCATTCCATACATACTATTAACGGATAGAACAAGAAGATGAAGCGAAGTGAGCAAGGACAATTTCACTTATCGCGTCTTGACGTCAACGAGTAGTTCGCGCGATGGTTTTGAACCGCCAGCTGTTTAGCACCGCCCACACGTTAAACAGCTGATCTTGAGCAAGCAATCAATGCACATGCCCTTGTCACGCGGTTATCTCGTGATATTTTGTGCAGAGTCACGCACTCACGTATGGCGAGATTGCTTCACAATGACTAACCTCCATTTAAGATTAGAATTAAGTGTTCTCGATAAAAAACTGATAAGTGGTATCTTTTGATAATAAAACAACACAAATACAATGTTGTCATAACATATCAAACCTTACTACTGCACATAAACTTTCTCAACAATATTTTAACGGTTTTTTCTTTAAGAATCTTATTTATATGCTTATAAAATGATTCGTTTAAGCATTTCAGAGTGAAAGTATGGATTTGTAGAATCATTAATTTTTTAAGATATTCTCACCCCTTTAAGTCGTTCCCTGAAGTCTTCTTTTGTCCATTTTACGCTTAAAGTCCGGAGTCCAAACACTATGCCCGTTTTATATATATATATATATATATATATATATATATATATATATATATAAAATTACGTATGTATATACTTTTAACTATCTCACATAATATGTATACGTGATGTATACGTGAAACCGGTTCCAACAACAACACATAAAAATAAGTTACAAGAAAATTGTAGAATTATATCTAAATTAATAAAAACAGAAAAGGCATTTTCGATCTGATTAATTTAATTGTGTAAGTACCATTAATCTTCATCCCTAATGCAAAAACAATGTAAGTGTACGAGATAACTCAGCATGAATATAGCACGTTGTACTATGGTGAAAGATGTAAATAGTGTTTGAATATTGCGAAATTTGCTGAACGCTTATGGACTTCCCCATAAGCTCGATAAACATAAACATCAAACAGTGTACGCCTTTGTTTTTGGTTGTAGAATCATGGTTGTGAAATTGGGGTTGTAGAATCATAGTTGTAGAATCGTCGTTGTAGAATCGTAGTTGTAGAATCGTAGTTGTAGAATCGTAGTTGTAGAATCGTAGTTGTAGAATCGTCGTTGTAGAATCGTAGTTGTAGAATCGTCGTTGTAGAATCGTCGTTGACGTTTCATTTTAAATACAAAATTAATACGCATTAAAATACTTGCGTTTTTAATAAATTGTATATTATTTTAGTATTCAAACGATAAAGTACAAGAAAGTTTTAGAATTTTAAAATAATAAACCAATAAATAAATCGAAACAAGTTCGGGTGCGATTGAAATGAGACATGTTCCATAGTTCTAAGACCAAAAATAAGGCCGTAAAAGTGTTTGAGGTTTAACATTGTTTTAAGGGGCTAAAATGTTTCTAACCCTGGAATTGGCATACATTTTAGCCTTAACTGGCACAACTTTATAACTCAATGCACAGAGTTAAAGAAAAAATTAACTTCAAAATCAATTACTATTCAAAACATAATGTGCTGTATATAATTTTATTTAAAACAAAATATAGTTTATTATAAAGGAAATAAAAACTGGGTTTACTTTTTCAGTCATGGAAGTATCGTACTCCGAAGTTGAAACTTTTATTTTATGCAGCCCAAAGAAATCAAATCACTTTAAATTAAAATTCCAAAATGTATTAAATATCTGGGTTTTTAAGCTGATCAAGAAAATGTCTATTCATAATACAGAATGAAAATAACGAAAAAAACACTTGAACAGCATCAGCTGTCAAAATTGCATAGCGCGTCAGACATCTTTAGTTTTGACTGGCCAGTAAAATGTAAATATTCGTTTTATGTATAAAAGTTTTATATTAAAAGAAAGAGCGGAATCTGCAGATTACAATGATATGGTTTTTATTGCGATTTAAATGAACATTGTTCGAAAGATCAGTTAATTAGCAGATTGTGTTTAATGTACCGCAAATTATGACTCTTGCCATTTTATGGCTGGAAAAATGCGTCGTAAAATACGTCTTTGCCAGTTCTAGGAAACTCGTAATTAGAAAGGCTTCGACGTCATTGTATTTATCGTATTTTTGTATCTAAGGTGACTTCTACATAGTGCCTAGAAGTAATGTACTGTGGGAGATAACTGGCTAATACTGTACATAAATTGCTTCTCAAATCTCAACAGTTGAAGAGTCCTCTGGCACTGGCCGAATAACTGCTGTAGTCAGCTGGTCTGGCCGACAGTCAATAGCGCCGGAAGGTTAGTCAAGACCCAAGAGTGCTCGAACATCTGGTGTATGACGGGAGGGGGCCGCGGGCGGTGGCGATGGTGCAACGCCGCCAACTCAGCAACTTCGTCGATGGAAAACAACCAACAAGCCTTTCCATCGTCATTAAACAGAATCTGCATCAGCAAAAGTCGGATGTCGCTTTGATTTTATTAAAAAAAAACGTCAGTAAGGTTTTCTAGATTGTAAATCCCCACATAATATTTTTGTTTGATACGAATATTATGTTGGGCAATCAATGCCTGTTTTGGATGGAACGAATTTAAATTTTAGGTTATCTTCAGTCAATAAATCGGTGCGTTTGTAGACCCATATATTCATTCGGTTGTAGTATTTGGCAAATATCTCACTTTGAAATTATGTTTTTATGTCTTTTCTTGTACTTTAAACAGTATTGAATGTATTAGTGTATGGTTTGTTTTTTTTCCATTCTATTATAACATATAAAATCCCCTGAAAGAGTTGTAAAGCGTATCGGCATAAACTTTTTTAAGTTGAAAAGTAGAAGTTTATTATAGAATGATAACTATAGTAGTGAAGTTTTGTCCTAAAAGGCATTTCCGTGAAAATTATTTTATTGTAACCTAGTATAAATCACTTCAGCCCACGTTTCAATACAGAACAAAAACCACAATGTCAAATTATACAATACTAACAATTTTTTTAATAGGCTACAGTAATTATAATTAGGCACAGAAATTAATGTTCATAATATTGTAGCCTATCAATGATAGATAAACCGTGTCAAAATTCTTTTGTAGAAACTACTTTTTATCTTGTTTCTTTGCATCGCTCTTTTCGTATATTCTGGCAAACGCCTAATATTCTGAAAAGTTAAGACACTTAAACCAGCATCTTTGAATTATTTCAACAGAAACGTAACATTCCCAACTAGTTTATGAATCAATACATTGTGCTATTTATGAAATTATGAATAGCCTACTTGTAGTCATAGTATTGAGGCAATTCAAAAGAGTGAAATTAAACAAATTTAGTTTCTCAATATATTTCTTTAACCTTCCTACAGTATAAAATATGCTCTGGCCCATAATACCCGATATGTAATCCCCACTGACAGGATCATAGTTGCTGGAAACGGTTTTCACTATCTACAACAGGCGTCTGTCTGGCTAGCGAATTAATCAAACTGGCGATTAACTTATCTACAAACACCGATTATCAAATGAAAGCCTCTAACCGCTATTTCCATACCTCTTATCTACTATAAACACACGCGCTGACAATAAAGTCAAGACAAATCAAAAATATAATACAGGTATTCCACCACTGTATATTTGGGCTTCCCAGATACGCATGTATCTTGGTTGAACCATTGCCTACGATCAATGGTGTCCTACATGCGTACAGTGTTTGATGGTTCGTAACTATAGCAACAGACTTATGGTGCAACTGGCAATGTGAAGGAAGTAAAGGTGGTTTATATTCCTCAAAGTGTCAAAAAATATGAGAACGCAAGGGAACGGGTATTACACTGAGATGCACCAAATCAAATCAAGCAATTGGTGTTGTCGTGAGACATAGAAAATATGCCTGTAAATAAAATTTTTGTTGCAAAAACAATATAAAAACAAAATTTAATAACAGGAATTAAGCTAGAAAGTCCATAGTCCATATAGCCTAAGTGCCTATTTGCATTGTCTAAGAAGACAACCTAGTTTTTCGTGGACTCGGTAAAGAAATGTCGAGAATGAGAATGAGAATGTCGCCGTAATGAGAAAATATATTATCAGTTGGGTTACTAATGGTGGAAGTCAAAATAGGAGAGCATCGAAGATTCGAAGGGCTAAGAAAAATCAAATAATAATTGTTTTTAAGAGCATATTTTTCGTATTTGTATACACTTAAAGCCAAAAAGTCGGTCTTTATAGAGTTTGCTGATGCTGATTTAACTTTAAATGTCGTATCTGACGGTTGGGGTTAAGTGTACCAAAATAATAAAAACTTAATTTGAGACAAAAATATTCTCTTATAGCCTACTTTAACCCTTTCGTACTCTCCTAGTTCGTCGACACCTGCCAAAACTATCGTGGCATATAATTGATTTATTTTTATTTGAAATTAATCTATCGATTTCATAAAAACTAGATTATGTGCTATAGGCTACAATGCCATTTGGTGCTCGACTTCTGACTGAGTAAAACTCTCTTTACTAAAGCTGTTATCCCAGGAGATAAGTCAAATTTTTCCCATGACCGTTTAAAGGTGCCAACACACCTGAAGTATTCTTACAGTATTATATGTTACAAAAAAAATCTTTGACGGTTTTACAACCTTGAAGCCACACTGTTACCTGCTTATATTACAAGGAAAACGATTACAAACAAGAATAACCCGTATTAGATAAAGACATAAATTGAGGTTATGTTCAGCTAAAACCGCCTAAAAAACGTCAGCTGATTCCAGTGCTACCAACCAACTGGCTACGACTTTAATGAATTCAAATATATGAAGAAGTAACAATATTTTCCAGGACTTACGGAAAAATTAAAATTTTGTAAATTTGAATATCTAGTATAATTATTTTACCACCCTCTGTAGACAGATAATTATAAAGTTCTCAACAAAACCTAACCCAACATTTTTGAAGAAGGCTATTAACCAGTTCTGACTGATATTGGATTTGGCGGAGATTCACACGGGCTTGCGTAAGTTTTGTGATAATTAATGGATGTCTCCTAGCAGTTTACTAAGCATGCTAGAAGTGAGCGTACATAGCAGTTTTATAGGCGTACAAAGGGGGCAAGTTGTATTTTTATGCTCACTAACACATATCTACAAGAACTAAAACACCTATAATGCGCTTTCGTATGATGAAAGTCTTCGTTACTAACTACTGAAGGACAACCTAAAAGACGAAAGCTATACCGCCGTATATAAAATATATTAATGGATGAATATAGCAGTATTTCGCAAACTGCGACATGACGTAAGATGATGAAAACTTGGATAACTCCGCCCAAGAATCGCCACGTCAGCGTCAGACCATCAACCACCTGCAATGCCAGGTGTTAGTTGCAATGGATGCGCTTTATTTATCTTACCAGTGAGTCAACACTCAGAAATGTGGTGGGTTGTGGAATGATCTTTGTTCATATAATGTTAAAATATAAAAATACCGATGTGGATAACTGAGAACAACATTTGAATTACTTCTTGCATTGTAACTTAAGGCTTCCACACAGTATATTCTGTTATTTACTTTTAATAATGATATACAATGAAATTAGTTTTAAGGAAACTTAAATACATTCGGAAGAAGATCATCTTTAAAAAGTGGTTAAACTATTGAGATGACAATTTTCCAAAATGTTAATAATTATTATTATCGATTACTGAAAATAAATATTTTTCTGATGTAATCTAGCCAGCTAGAATGGCTGAGAAAAGTAATCATTAAACTAGGAACTGATTGATTGTGCTGAGTAGGCTACTTGGACTGTTGAAATTTTGGAAAATTCATTGATACGTACAATTTATTTTAATTAAAGATAAGAATTTAAAATCTTCGAACGCAATTTATTGGAAAAGGTCTTCCTTGAGTTGTAGGGCTAAGTTTCTAATTTAAAAAGAAAATGGTTCTAATGTGAAGTTCTCACCAACGTTTAATTTTCTCCGCCACAGATCTGAAGTTGAGAAAAAATAAGAGGAAGGAGAACAGTGAAGGAAAGGAGGGACATGCTACTTCATCGAACAAAATATTGAGTACCTATATAGAAATGAAGTTACATGTAAAATTTAAAACCCATCTCAATATTCCTCTAGATATTCTGCAAAAAACCAAAAGAAAGAAGCAGAAACATATACAGACAGAAGGGGGGTTGTCAAAGGTACCAACTGTCATAGTAATTGAAAAAAATACATTTCAATATATTTCAAGCTATAGAAGATTCGGTCCTGCGGAAAGTCAACCGAACTAACCAGTTAGGCTTTGAAGTTCAGCCAAATCCCTTGAAGGCACATCACTGAATTCGATGTCGCCGCTCTTTATAGAAATGAGCTCCACGCACAATTTAAAGTCCATAGCCCATTCTCGAGATTATAAGTACGGACGTTCGAAAAGATAGACAAACAAACAGAAGAGAGATTTTCCAGCCCCTTGAATCTTCGCTAACGCGAAGACAATAAGAATGAAATCCTTTACGCTGGTAATCTCATCGCTTGAGAACGGCTGGACGCTTTGACTCTTTCTGTTTTATAATGTTCGTAATAATCCTAATTCGGTTTTACTGGAAAGTAAAATTGAAAAAGTTATATATACAATACAGACACCGCAGTTTCCTCGAACACGGGAAGTTTTAGACGTTTCTAGGTGTAGTGTAGTAACTTACTTCAAATAGATTGCCAATAGTATAATCTAAATTTTACTATAAATGGCGCCAGTCCCGAATTTAGACAATGTAGTGTATTCGAACATTAGTATAATATTCGATTTAATGAACAATTCTCAAAATGTGCAAGTTTGGTCCTTAGGTACTGTGGTAAGGAATTTTCAGAATATACAAAATAGAGGGACCGATAACTAATGGAATCAACGATTGCCCTTTGACTACTATTTGAGGAAACAAACGGGCAAATCGAGCTCTTGGCCATTACAAATGGAATCACAAAGGAACGCATCAGACACAAAGTCTAATTTTATTGCTGGCCGAGGAAACCATGGGAGTGGAAGCGAGTCCGTTTTGAATTGGTAAGGGTTACTGTACTGATTAACAAGAACACAGTCAGGAAAAATGGGGGAGGGGTCCAGACAACTGATGTTTTCCAATAGTGGACAGAGAGTAAGGCCCTATTTTGTTCCTTAAAAGTTCTTGACCCGTTTCTTTCTTGAGAACGAACTTTTAGTAGTACATGTCAGTAATACTGAATTACGTAAATAAAAATAATCGTTTACGATTATAATTATAAATTTAAAAAATTAAAATTTGGGGGGAAGGGTCCGGATCCCTTGGACCCCCTTGCTGGCTACGTCCTTGCTGATTAGGGATATCAAACTTAATTTAATTCCTTATCTGAACCTAGAGATTGGAATTCAAAAACGTAAACTGTATTATATCCGGCCTACATACTATCCAAGAACGAAAATCAAAAGTACCGTACAGCGGTACTGTGGTACGCGAAGCAGGTAGATGTATCCTTTTAGGGCAGTTTTAGGAATTTAATCTGATCATAAATATCTTAGATGTGATAGTTTGAATGTTTGTGTTTTATCATATTAGCTTTCAATTGCTTTGCAATTGTGCATGAACGTACCTCAAATATTCCAACTTCTGATCCAGGATTACCAAAGGCCTCCATTATATTATGTCATAATTAGTGATCTTACTAAGAAAGCTACGGACACTGATTTTAGGATTTCTCCTCGATGGCCTAATATAGTTCGTTACTGAAGTCTTTGGAGCTATTCAAATATGGAATGTTGCATAGGAATTCAAATTATTTACTCTCCGACTTGGGAACTCCAAAATACTATTTGTTATACTGAACAATTAATTAGAAGCAACTAAAAATAGGAGTATCATCAATTGATTAAAACTTATCTCCGGAGTACTTGAGTGCAATAAAGGATGTGTCATAATACATACCTGCAAAGAAATCAGTACCGTAACAATTAGGCTATTATTGTTGTTTCACATAGTACAATACACATAGAAAATACACAATTGTACAATAAATTTACAACAATAATTCGTTTAGCAATAACAAGAGCTCCTCCAATGAATAGTAACTAGTTTATTATAAATTAAAATCTTAATGAAATGTACAGATTATAAATGTACAAAAATAACATTCCACATAGTTAACGTTCCACATTTCAGTTCAATGCGTTTTTATTTTAACAATTAAAAGGTTGAGAAGAAGAGATGAAGAGCAAGGCAATTTTCTGAAGATGGTGGCTCTGCTCCTTTTGTACCATACAACTTTTAAAACAGACTACCAATAACATTATGTATATTGACTTAGGATATTCGTGAATAACTTATATGCAATGTTCTCTATAATTAGGAAATATCTGTAATATCCTGGAATCTGAAAGCTTTGCTTTATGGAAATAGCGTTGTCTACGACAAGTACAGTTTACCACATTCTCTGCGAGCCTATATTCTGTAATACGAGTATAATGTGGGCAGTCAAATATTGTACGAGTATTATACTAGTCAGTGTTGTGATTAAACTCGTTGAAAAAACTTTCGGAAGACCGCGCTCTAACAAATTTGGAAAGCAATCAACTAAACTCTAGACGAAAGTACCAGACTACCTTGAAATTATGTAAATTATCTCAGAATCATTACGACCCAGAACTGCTTTCACAACACCCCGATGAAGTTAATAACAGCGCTTATAATACTGGAAATTGCAGCAACCTTAGGTCTGTATTTTACTGAGGCCGTCAAGTTATAGGTTTCAGCTAGGTAACCACTTGAGGCTATCAAGGTACTACTGGGTACGTAGTACACACACACAAACACACACACACACACACACACACACACACACACACACACACACACACACAAAACACACAGCAGATTACTAGTGGAAGCACTGTACTAAATATTCAATTGAATTAGTCTTATCTTTCAATAGCTAGATTGTCAATAACACGTTGTTTGATTTGTTTTCCATTCAGCGTTTTACTAAATCTCGGTGTAAAATAATACGGAAAGATAATCGTACTACACAAACTTCACAGTTTTTTTCTTAGATTTGGGAGTGGCGATGGTCCAGCGGTCTCAGACGTTGGACTTTGGGTCTGAGTTAGAGATAGCACAGGTTCGAATCCTGACTGTGACCGAAGCACTTTTTATCAGTACCAACGACCTTGTACTGTATTGACACTCCCCCTTTATTCTGTTTGATAAGATCCTCGCACAGACCAGTGGCTCATAAGGACGGGCAGAATAAGGCTAAAAAGGAGATCGGCCTCTCCTTAAAAAAAATGTAATATTTTTATCTAAATTTCACTTTCATTATTTGACTACTATGACATTATGTAATTTTAACGTCCACACTGATTATGTTCGAAAGGAGTTTCCCAATCGTTGTCCTGCAGTTATAATGACAAAAACTTTCAAAGCAGGAGGGTAAGAGGAATGTACAGGCACAGGTTGGTCTGGCCTGAGATAACAAAGATCCGCCTGATACAATCTTTGATATTATCCGTATTCTTTTATTGTTGTCCTGCATGCGGTAACAGCGTTTCCGAAAAGATATTATTCAAAAAGTACAGAACACGGCTGTCCGTTTTATTTACAATTTACGTAAATACGACCACTTATCCGCCCGTAGAAGGGCTGCAGGATTGTTTCCTATGGACACCGTATGCAGGCTGCAGACCTGCTACCTAATCCACCGCGTCCTGTCTCTTCAGGAACCGTTGTACTTGGTAGAGAGACTCCTGTACCGTGGCGAGGTACAGGATTGCTGATTGCAGAACCCGACAGAAAGATCAGCTTCACTTCCTTCGAGTAAGGCTCCGCCTTCCTCCAGAGTGGCGTCTGACCTTCTCTCACTAAGTAGATCGATGTGTTCTCGGATTATAGGTCTGATCACGGGACATGGTCACCTGAGGAAGCATCTTCACAGAGTCTGCATCCTTCAGGAGGAGGATCCGCTCGGTAGAATGTGTGATGAGCAGGATGAAACTGCCGAACACCTGCTCTTTGATTGTCCTACAATACCAAGGGAGTGATATGCTATCTTTGGTAGTTTAGTTTGGACAAGGGTGGTGAATTTCACCATTAAGACCTGATAGGTTGTTTTCGGCGGTTTGTGGAACTGCTGGAATCATAAACTGGTAGGATTCATGGTGTGCTTTCGGGGCGCGCAAAAGACTCTTGAGGCTTAAGTGCATGGCAATAGAAGAAGAAGAAGAAGGTTCGAGATAAGAAGGAGAGACTTTTCGTACTTTGCCCCCAAGTTGTACAACTCCCTCCCTCGTGATCTACAATCACTCAAGGAGGCTCCCTTTACAGTCAACGTAAGAGAAATGTTGGCGATTGACAATTAGATTAATATTTGTTATATAGTTAAGTTTAATGATTTGGTTGCTATTAGTTTTAGATGACTGGAGTTTTTCTGAAAAGCTGCTTTTACAGAGAAACGCTCAACTAATAAAAGGCATTTTTTTAAATTTTATTTGAGGATATCAACTTTAGGCAATGTAGTTAGCTGGTGTTCCCTTACAGTCGCGTCATATATTGCAAAGACCAACGGATTGCCAGAGTACCAAATAAGCGTTTTAGAGGAACTCACTGAAATCGGGGAATTCACATTTTGGTGACGGTGGTCTGCGGCATGCGGTTGTGATCGCGTACTTGCGCCAGCAGTCGAGGTCTGCGCGGCGCGGCGCCAGGAGTATTCTTGTCGGCTAGGTCAATCGATCGAGCCGTGAGAGTCTCCCTCGCGCACCCGCATTGAGTCCTCCATTGTAAGTGGGCGAGGTGGAGAGGGGAAATGTGAATACAGCTGAGTGGAGACTCGTGAGATATCTCACAAAACGAGCTGAGCTAGTTCTCCATGAGTCAGACAGTTCTCGAATACCGGTGAATAAAGTCATTGGTGTTGATAGTAAATTGACATCGAAATTTCATACAGGCTCGAGGAGGGAATTCAAGGCATATATACTGTACTTTCCGACATTTTCCATTCCCGCCATGTGGGTTTTCGCGCTCTTTTAGTTAACCTCACTTTTTATAATGCCACTGAATAGCAACAATACACAAGATGAAATGCTTGGAATGAAGTTCGTTAGGATCCTAAAGGACAATCTTATATTGCTAGACAGGTCTATGCTGCCTGAGGTTAGGAAGAAGAAGGCGGAGGCTGTTTCAAACATGAGAAAGTGTATACTAGACGAGATGGGGGAAGATTTAATGAGAAGCAAATAGTAAAGAAGCTCATGAATATGAAGACCAGGCTGAAGAAGAAATCCAAAACCAAACAGGCCCGAAAAGGATCATTTTGAAAGATTGGGAAGAGGAACTTTTGAAGATTTTGGAAAACGAATAGACCCCAGCGATTCATAGATTAAGTGGTGAGCTAATGTTTAAATGGATAATGTTACTTTCTATTATGTTTTATGAAAAATATTAATTATTACTTCATAATGTGTTTTTACAGGAGGTCATTCGCTAGAAAACTGCCATTCCTTGACTGCTGATAGTGAAGATGGAAGCAACCAGACTCCAGCGAAGGGGAAGATAAAACATTTTTACCGCCAGTTTCGATCATTCCTCCATCTGTATCTTCATCAGTTTTGCCTTCATCTTCATCAGAATTTAAAGACGCCGAGCCTCTTGCAGACAAAGCAACGAAAAGGAAGTTAGATCCATACGAGACTGAAGAGACGGAAGCTATGTCTCTTCTACAACTGCAAAGGGTTGTTCTGTTAGAGCAACTGAAATTCTTTCGAAAGGCACAAGAAATAGCTGATTTAAAACTTTCAGAAATACAGAAACAAAGTGCAAAAAAATGTAAAATGTTATAAAATGGTTACGTTTGAAAATAGTTTGTCTTTATCTGAACTTAAAAATAAATCAAGGGAACACGAGCAAAGAATATTAAAAAATGCAATGTATTTACAATCGTAAAAGAATTTTGCGCGAACGTTTTCTATAAAGATTGTGATATATCATTATTATTACAAATATCGTATACAAACCATGATGCTGTAAAGACCACTATTCATATCATATATTCATTCATGTTTGTAATACTACTGAAATTAAGTAGCCTATTTCCAAGTTTCCTTACTGTTAAAAAAAAATTAAAAATCAGCAATTTTGCGGCTAGTTAGAAAGAGGCAGGCAGCTCACAGTAAAACTGTACTCTTACAGTACTTCCAGCTGTGGAGTGAGTCGCAGAATAATCAATATGAATACAGTAGCGTGCCCATATTTTTCATCGGGGGGTTTTACAAGGCAGACCCTAGGAGGCAAGCATAGCTTCCACCATAAATATAGAAGTTTGCCGTCTTACATTAGGAATCTGTTTATACTATTTAGAATATCGTTTTCACGCCCACGTGTTAATTGTCAGTGACGTATGTGTACATTTGTGGCTGTGTTATCTCAGTTACGTAACATGCCCCGTCGCACAAAGACTTAGCGAGCGAGGGGATCCAAGGGGCCCGGACCCCTCCAATTTCAAATTTTTCCAATTATTTTTTTAGCAAACGATTATTATTATTTAAATAATTCAATTTACTAATATGTACTGCTGAAAGATCGTTCTCAACATTACAACGGATCAAGAACTTTTTAAGAAACAAAATGGGGAAAGAGCGGTTGACTGCACCTTACTTTCTGTCCACTATGGTAAAATATCAGTCGTATTGACGCCCCCTCCCCCCCCCCGTTCTTGCCACCGCGTGTAATGTGATTTCCTCCTCCGAAAAAATTACTAATGCCAATGATAAAAGCAAAATAATTAAATTTAAACTACAAATATGTATATTATGTACGAGTATGATCATGAATTTGATGATCGTTTCGGATCAGTGAAGTATCCAAGATATGAGTGTAAGGGGGCTAAACAAACCAACTCATGGGGAGGGTTGGTTAGCTCAACCTCGTCTTTTTTACATTATGTAGATAAAGGGTGTTCGAAAAGTATGGGTCAAAAACTTGGAGAAATTGGTAAAAGGGTTCTGTTAGATATGAATTGTACATTTACATAAGAAGCTCTACAATTTATACTCGTAGGTTATACTATTGCGATGGTGCCTAAATAAGACATTTACTTTTCTAGTTTTACAAAATGGCGATCGCTATTGGGATCACTTTAGAATAGCATTCTAGCTGTAACGATTACTTTTAAGTTTAACTCATGCAAGATATATTATCATAGCAGGATATACATAATGCCAGATTTCAAATTATGTATATATTTTCTATAATATTGAAAAATATGTTTATTGTGGTAATAAAGAACGCTCTAATATAATGATTCCAAGAGAACCGAGTTTAGAGAGTCCAAGTTACAACTGGTCTGATGTAGGTTACAAGAACGTAGGTAGGCGACCAAGTTCGACGCACTGCCCTACCTACGCCAGCGCGGCGTCGGGGTTCCGCAAAACCGTCGGGGGTTCGTTAGGATTGGGTGGAAGTAATACAACTAATACAAACTAATACAAATTCACAATCTTTAACTAAATACGTAAGTTTTCGTATTTCAGCTCTTAGGACTAAAAATCAATAAATGAAGCAAACATTTTGGTTTAATGAATGAGATATCAGAATTGTAATTTATTCTTGTCAGAACATTGTGTAATGTATTCAGTTTATTTTGAGGGAAGGGGGCGACCCCCTAGAGCCATTCCTAGAATACGGCACTGGTCCAGAGTGAAATAATTAAATAAGCAGCCAGACAACAAAAGCTGTTATTTTCGGCTCTCTTTTCCACTTTGTGTCGACCTACTATCCCCCTTAGCGTGAACTGTTCCCTAGTTACACCCAAGAGATCTTTCTTATAGTACATTCCAAAGCTGAGGTTTTGAATTCTTTTTATCGCCTATTCTTAAACACAAGTATATACGGATGGTAAAGATATCTGCATAAAATTCCAACATCTGTACATACGGGTGTTCACGAATTAATTATTTTAATATATAAAACATAATGAAGTAACAAAATGATCACAAAGAATCGACCTTTATAACGAAGTTGAGAACTACAAGTGATCATGTAGACTAAATGCTTACTTAGATTGCAGATATCGTAGTGTTACTATTGTATTGTTTCACTGAACGATGGCAAATGTCCGGAAAAATCCTGTTTTTTACGCCATGAGGTTGTCCCGTGAAACAGTTCGGGAAATCGTGTCGGTCTTGGTGTCGGGTTGAATTTAATTAACGCAAATTTCTCAGTCATAAATCAATATTTATATGCTACCTAAAACTGAATATTCAAAGAACTTACATCTTAAATCAATACCATATTTATTAGTCAAATTATTAGTCAAATATTAGTCAAACCGGATACTCTACTGCTGCTTTACGCTCCGGATTTTGATTCTTGAATGCAAAGTCAGAGTAAACCATTGTTTACACTCTAAATTCAATTATTCGGACAGAAAATTTTTTTATTATAAATGTAAATACGAATAATATGGAAATTACTAGACGTATTAGTATTAAAACTGTTCATTATATTGTTTAATAAACCATATCTTGGACACGTTGTGTTCATACTAAATGATCCATATATAAGGAGAGAGGCTCTCTGTAAAGAACTACCAATAAGAAACGGGTTTTAAAGATGTTATGGAAAGTAAGTTTGGATTAATTAACGCAACATAATTTCCCCTCAGAGGAGGAGAGAATTCGCCACAGTCCTCTTTCGGAAAAAATACAAATTAACTGTAGGCTAGGCTTTTCCCCTCAGAGGAGGAGAGAATTCGCCACAGTCCTCTTTCGGAAAAGATACAAATTAACTGTTGGCTATGCTTGTAAATTTTATAAATATTCAAATTTTATGATTTAATGAGTTAAACAGAAATTTACAACGCTGGGACGTAAAGTGTGTTTGAGTGACGAATTTGAAAATTTAAATTATAACAGATGAAACATAAAGTAAGATATGACTTATGATATGGTATAAACCATTTCTTTTTGGTGCAACCTATTTATCCATTCCAAACATTCCTCGAAGTTTCATTCCACATTTTCCCAACACACTGTACCTACCTCGTTCCGATTGTTAAAATTAAACAGAAAAGGTTGATCTTCCCATGGATTCATGGATTCTGCACACAACTCCGAGTAGCACTCGCCAGTGGTGGTGTTGCAGAATGCGATTGCTTTGCACATAAAATAGACGAACCGTTCCGTGTCCACATCAGTGAATAAATATAGAGTTTGAAGTGGGAGAGTTACGAGAATGCACACAACTCCGAGTAGCATATGGTTCCTTACTTGATGAAAATAGTCCGATGGTATACATGGCCAGTTCCAGACATGGATGTTGGATATTTGTAGTTTTCTGGCGATTCTTGAAGGTCTACTGATTGGTACAAAAATGTAACTAAGATGAGCATACTTAACGTGATTTATTAAACTTTATACCTTAATTTATATCTTCAAATTCACGTAAGCATTTTGTTTTACTGTTTAGAAACATACGGTTGTACAGATTGTTAATTGGGCTATTCAATCTATTACGGATCATAATGGTGTAAGCCAAGTATGTAGCATAGAAAAATATTTGGGGGTCAAGACTAAATTGGAGGGCCTCCCCTGGAACTATCAAAAGTTTTGAAACTTTCAAAATAAGTGATACATTAATGAACTTTGCACAACGTTTTTATTTCTTTGGATAGGTTGTATTGACGATTGATGTTCATAATTGTGGAGGCTCTGCTAAAGTAAACTGTGTAGGAATAATAATTGAAATTTATAAGACTTATGTAATAATGAAATTCAACAAAAGATGCTTTTGTTGTCTGCTAAACACAGTGCATAGTAGATACAAATCCACATTGAGAAGTGATAATATGCTAAAAGAGTTTTTTCAACATTAAAATTCTTCTTGACTTCTGAGTGATCTAATCTAATACTTGCTCTGGAGAAACTGATGTTTTCCCGTAGTGGACAGAAAGTAAGGCAAGTGCAGTCAACCGCTCATTCCTCATTTTGTTCCTCAAAACGTTGGTGACCCGTTTCATTGTTGAGAATGACCTTCCCGCAGTACATGTAAGTAATACTGAATTATTTAAATAATAATAATCGTTTAATAAAAAGGTAACTGAACAAATCAAAAATTGGTGCGGGGAGTCCAACTCAATTAAGCCTCATTAAAAATGTATCTTTGAGCAGTAGCCTAATGAAGAAAGTTGATCGAAAAATCACTCCTTGCTTATGCAATACTAAAATATTATTGCTTAACATTATAGCTGTTCTCCTTTTTTATGGTGTGTATTTATTTTGTTATTCACATCATTGTCTTGTATCTTGAGATACACCATAGTGATGTAAGTTAGTATTGTTATAAAAAACAATTCGGAGAAAACTACAAAAATGCGTGTTTATTACTGACAATCAAAAGTTATGATCTAATGTTTATAAAAACAAGTATCGAAGTTCTGATTGTTTAACATTCCAAATTGTAAAGATCACCTATCAGAGTTTCAAAAAGTTTTGTTTATCACGTATTGAGCCATAACCTTTACAAAAACAAGGATAAATACATTAAAAGTGCACAGTTTTCCATACGCCCCTATTTCATGAGACACTATTTTTGCTGTATAAAAACATTTTTAATATTATTCCTCCCTTTAGTAAAAAGAAATATACATAATAGAATTAGACTGAATAGTGTAGAAAAATCTTTAAGAAATTGACGAATTATTTATTTGCAACGACAGATATGCTATGGAGCTTCATTAAAAACTAATCGTAAATATTAATTTTACAAAAGAAGTAATGCATTAGCTACTAAATTGGTAGTAGTAGTTTTAGCACTGATTTAATATGTAACATACATAGTGAAATACTGTAATAATATCTTTAGAAGCAGGTAAAAGGAATATAACGAGAAAAATTATTTTTCAAAATATTCGATTTATCGGTTAATGGTATTATGGAAATAATTAAACTAAATTCAAAAAATAATGAATCCGTAAGGAGAATTCAGGAAAGTGAATAAATAAAGTGAAAGGCCCACTACGCGATCACTGGGAAGCCCCCTTCGTCACTGATAATATGCAAGCAAGCAGAACAAGCACATTTACTAACTAACTATCCAGAGTTTTACTACTGGGTTAATTTTATTTTTACTCAACGAAGTATGGTAACCAAAACAAAGATAGTCGAGTATTATATAAGTTATTAGTTCTCGGAACAGCGAGTTCAGTTCAAAGACCTAGAGTCTCAAAAATAGAACGCCGTCATCCACGTATTTCTCTTAATCGTATGTGGGGGTTGGCTTTTATTTTAAGTGCTAGGGAGCACTTATTCAGTATAATTTCACGTGATAAAATGAGTCATATTGTCAATTTAATTTATAAACTTTAGCATATGGAATTGCGCCAAGTGTGAGTAAGGTCACGAATAGGGTTCTATCCAAACACGTTGTATTTTTACCAGAGAGTGGATAAGTTTTAAACAACACTGTAATATGCTAAATTAATTCTATGGAGCTGAAAAAAAAATTGCTAAGGTCTTGAGATATAAAAATTCGAAGAGAAACTAGATAACTATTTAACTGTCATAAACATTCTGCGTTTAAATATTAGTTATACGTTTCATACTTAGAAACCTTTTAGTATGGTAATTTGATCGAGGATTAGATTATTTTACACAAAGGTATTAATAATTCTTTTCATTTATAAAAGTTATTTCATAAAGCGGTATTCCCTTGTACTAAGGGCGTAGTGTCATACAGTTTTAATTTTGACCATGTGTTTACAAAATAAAAACATCTTTAATGTTAAAAATAAAATAGATATAATGAAATGTTCAATTACAATAAACTTATTATTTCGGTTTCGTTTTCAAACTTCCCAACAGAAACGGGAAATTACAGTACTGAAAAGCTGGTACCCAAGATGTTGTAATAGTAGCTAAGTAAGGTATCCCTATTACGGTATGTAAATATGAGTAAGTCTTTTAGCATAGTAAGTAAGTTCTTTCATCATGCAATGTTCATTGGCTTACAATTTAACTTCAGCGATACTGGCTGGACACTCCAAGCAAGGTTCACAATCCAAAGAAGGAGCACAAGTCTACTGGAACTGCAAGTGCCTGCCGCATAAGATCAATATAACAGTTGCAGTGTAATCTCTTTCAGCTAGGGCTTCTTATCTTGCTTGGTCAGCATTGCTGAAGCTGAGGGATACTGGGAGTTTACTTAATGACTGAAAATAATCTGTTACAAAATTACTGATACAAAATCTGCAGCATTATATTGGTAGTCTACTCAAGCAACAAATCGAGTTCCGATGTTCAATGGTTTGCATGTAATGAAGTAGGTCAAGTATTGATAAAATCACTTACTACACTGTCTCAATCTCAAAAATACAGTGTCAATTGAGAGGTTGAAGTGAATAAAATCTCATAATCATGGGACTCCACTAAAGTGTAATTCATATAGCTATGTTAGAATGTGCTTGATAAATCTATAACCACAAAGCAACATTTACTCTATACTAGAAGATTTGGCCAGAATCCAAATTGTACTTGAATCATTATACACATTAAACATTGAATCTAATTATACGATAGTGATAGATACAATTTATGTTGACGTTTAACAAGCAAAAGAGTACCAAGGCTCTTTTCTAGGGTTTTGAAGCTCAATATTCCAGGTTCCCGGTCGAACAGACCCAGAACTCATTATTCAACTTCGGCCTTGTCTTGGTTAAGTCACGGTCACCTGGTTTCATTGTGTAACAGCCAGACAGTTGTTGAGTCTCAGTCTGCCAGATTCCTGGTCAAACAGACCCAGCACTGATTATTTTGCTTCGGCCTCTCATTGTAACCAAGGCCTTGTCTTGGTTGTTAAGTCACGGTCACCTGGTTTCATTGTGTAACAGCCAGACAGTTGTTGAGCCTCAGTCTGCCAGATTCTCAGTCAAACAGACCCAGCACTGATTATTTAGCTTCGGCCTTTCATTGTAACCAAGGCCTTGTCTTGGTTGTTAAGTCACGGTCACCTGGTTTCATTGTGTTACAGCCAGACAGTTGTTGAGCCTCAGTCTGCCAGATTCTCAGTCAAACAGACCCAGCACTGATTATTTAGCTTCGGCCTTTCATTGTAACCATGGCCTTGTCTTGGTTGTTAAGTCACGGTCACCTGGTTTCATTGTGTAACAGCCAGACAGTTGTTGAGCCTCAGTCTGCCAGATTCTCAGTCAAGCAGACCCAGCACTGATTATTTAGCTTCGGCCTTTCGATTGTAACCAAGGCCTTGTCTTGGTTGTTAAGTCACGGTCACCTGGTTTCATTGTGTTACAGCCAGACAGTTGTTGAGCCTCAGTCTGCCAGATTCTCAGTCAAACAGACCCAGCACTGATTATTTAGCTTCGGCCTTTCATTGTAACCATGGCCTTGTCTTGGTTGTTAAGTCACGGTCACCTGGTTTCATTGTGTAACAGCCAGACAGTTGTTGAGGCTCAGTCTGCCAGGTTGCTGGAGATTTGTCAAGCCTGTCAGAGACTGTGTAACCAGGGATTCTATAAAAGGTATGACCAAATAACCTACGGAGGAATGTGTAGCTAGAGAACTGGATTCCCTTGGCAATGTGTATTTTGGACTCAAGGCTCTCTGGCTGTTATTACTATAATGTTTTCAGTTACGTAATTACGTAATTTTAGTTTCTATTTTGGTAATTTTGGCTTTTTAAATGTATGAAATCAATTGTTATTTAGCTAAAAATTCTTAAATTTTAAGATTGTATAATAGGGCAAAGGCGTAGTGAAAAGGACGAGCTTTTTCATACAAGAGAGCTACTGGACTGTCCAAGATCTCGCCTGACTGCCCACTTACCATTTCTATGACTACGCTAATAGACACTCAACTCACCCACATCATTATTAACATTGCCTAATAACACCGTATGTTCTTCATGTGGATAATTTCTCATGAAAAAACCGTCTAAAAACAGAGTTTTTTATAAGTTTAGTTTTTCCGTATCGGTTGCTCATGGAAAACACCACTAGGATTAAATAAGGCAGCCATACGAATTTCGGTGGTTGAAACAAGATAACCACCAGATATAAGGGAGATAATAACATGTTCAGTGAATTGAAAGATGGAGAATTGTAGTGCCATCGTCCTTTTCATCACTCACTTTTTCTCTCCTTTTCATCGTTTATTTTTTAGGTTGTGTTGCTGACAAACACATAGTTTTCAACAGAGGGCAAAATTGGGACCACCCGATTGAAAATTAACTCTTTTGTCTGCTGTATATCATCCTCAGTAATACACAGAAGAAATTTACAAGTGCTATGATAAACATTGTGAGGTTCAGCAACACTCCAACACTCTCGATCTTGAAATGTGTCATTAACAAGTACGGTCACAAGATGCTGGGTGTCCGATTTCTGATGCTGGGAACACATAACACGGAAGGTTGAGCAACCGTGCCGGATCGCTCGTATTCACAAGTCACTGTTTACGTTACTCAACCGTTTGTCGAGACGCGGGCATAACTGCGGCACAATCTGGCAACACTGCACTGAGTATATTACTGACACAGATGCAGCTCCAGTTTCGCTAATTGTGCGGAGGACAAGGACAGCTCAGGTAGAGGGAAAGACGGAGCGTCGATGACCTCACGCAGATCACAATAAGAACGTAACTGCTGTAACTTTCCACTCTTTACTGCTGCAAAGTGGCAACACCGCACTGGGATATCCCACTGCCACAGATACAGCTCCAGTTTTCGCTAATTGTGCGGAGGAGAAGGATAGCTCGAGCGAGAGAAAGACGGAGAGTCGATGACCTCACGCAGATCACAATAAGAACGTAACTGCTGTAACTTTCCACTCTTTACTGCTGCAAAGTGGCAACACCGCACTGGGTATCCCACTGCCACAGATACAGCTCCAGTTTCGCTAATTGTGCGGAGGAGAAGGATAGCTCGAGCGAGAGAAAGACGGAGAGTCGATGACCTCACGCAGATCACAATAAGAACGTAACTGCTGTAACTTTCCACTCTTTACAGTTGCAAAGTGGCAACACCGCACTGGGTATCCCACTGCCACAGATACAGCTCCAGTTTCGCTAATTGTGCGGAGGAGAAGGATAGCTCGAGCGAGAGAAAGACGGAGAGTCGATGACCTCACGCAGATCACAATAAGAACGTAACTGCTGTAACTTTCCTCTCTGTACTACTGCAGAGTGGCAATGGAGCAATGTTACAGCAGACTCGCAGACTATTGGCGAATAATGACGGTTACGAAAGGTAATATACCGTTACCGTAACCAGTAGGGCACGTTTGAGGACAACTGACCTCGCTAGTTCCTACCGTTCTACCGCTGATAGTCGGTATATCCTCCGGTTGTCTGGTGACCTGTTAGGATCTATTCTTTAGGTAAATACAGACACAGGATGTAGTATTAATCCAAAACTCAGATTATTGCATAACTCTGTCTCTAATTCTATCTAAACATTAATTCATGGTGAGTTATAATGTTTGAAGAGGATATTAATTGTACAGGGTATAGTTTTGGACGTGAAATGAAGACTATTTTCAGAATGAGGGACATTTTAGAATTGAAATTTCAAATGTAACTGAAGCTAAAACAATAACAAAAAGATTAGGGCACATTCTATACGAGTATAACTCATTTTCTGTAGGAAAATAGTTTGGTATCCATCACATGCGTTAAAAATAACTGTTGAGATGGATTTTACTCTTAGTATCCGAAGCGACGACTGTATATTTGTTACTTGCAAAATCTAAATATTTTATCGGAGAAATAAAAGTAACTAAGAAAAGTGCAAGGTTATTTCTTAAATGTTTTTACGATTTGTTTTATTAAAAGGAATAAGGGAAGATGGATAAGCATGGTGTATTAATTAAACCTCGTGTAATTAAAAAAGGTGGGTATTTTATTAAAAAGTAAATTTAAAAGGATTTGTATTTTAGTTATAAAATAAGCGTTAGAATTTTTTTTTTTTTCAATCACATTTTAAAGCCTTTAATAAGCATTTTATGCATCAAATGGAATAATGTTTTGGGATCGAAATAGTATTTTGCTATTTTGAAGCGTTGTAGTAAAAGAACAAAGAGTAAGTACTATCAGAATTATTGCGTTTTAGGGCATAACTTTTATATTTGATACTATCCACTTACAATGTTGAACACAAAGCATATAGAACTCCCAGTGGTCCATACTTAAACAATCTTTAATCTGAAGAATCTAATTAAGCAGTGTGTGCTACTTAAAACAAGTAGCTTTCTGTAAGTATTCTGAAGAGTGCAATACTTAAACTGATATAAATGAAAGAAAAAAACGGTAGCCTAATAATAGGCATGAAATTACATTCAAAAAGTCACAATAAAGCGGACGTTGGTTTGTAAATCGAGCACATTTTATTAAAAAACTCAACCTTACCCAATTATATAATTGTGGTTACAGTGAGTATTAATACAAATTATAACAACATTGATCAAGTTGTAACGTTTTTGATAAAAATGCTACAATTGCTGTTTCGAAAAAAATATTTAAAATGACAAATGCATGTCGACATTTTAAGTATAACTTACGAAATTTGTACAACACACCAAATGTTCCTTTGACAATAACTATAAATTATAATTATGTCCAATAAGACTTTATTTAAACCATGAAACTATCGACCAATTTCTCTCTTTAGTGAAGAAGTTCATAAGAAACACATTCCTAAACCCTTGCGTTTTTGCAGCACTGTACATATTCTCTGTATCAATTTTGAAATTACTTAACTTTAATTTGACGTTTAAAAGAAAAGTAGGTGTTTAATATTTATTTTTTATGTATATGCACACATTGTGGCAACACATCCACTTCGTCTAGGCAAGCTGCCTTCATAGTTTTTTCCGACTTCGAATCAGTCTTCAATGCTTTGTTTTAAAATATTAAAACTCGAGCTAAAATCAACTTTGATTAGTAAACCATTACATTAAGTAAATGTATCGCATTTAATAGTCACTTATCTTTCACACGCAAAGAGTCGCACGCAGCGCAGAAAGAGGTGAATGACCTCTTACACATATTGATATATTATCTGTCTATTAGAGTTTTCCTCTGACCATTTCTCTCCTACCCTCTAAATTTTTAAAAGCCTTTGTAGTTAATTGTTTCCTTTCAGCGCAGCTAGGTGATTTAAAATGTAACAACAATTAGCATTTTAATGGAGTCTTCATTCCAGCTGGAGATAATGGAATATGCGTTTCTATAAGCGGAATGACTTCTGGAACCCCAATAAAGAAGATAAGGTACGTACCTGAGCCTGTAGACGCGCCTCTTGGTGGAATGCCTGTCCTGTCCTACCCCTAGACGGTATTGATTGTAGCCGTCCACGTCACACCAACACCACCCCCAGATGGGTCAGCCCTTCGATCTCATCCACATTGTGTACTTTATATGCTTTATCGTGTACTACGTCTATATTAATTTCCATATTATTATGAGAACCAACGTTTGTTCATCCTAATTTATTAAACAATTTAACTAGTAATTAACCAAAAGAATAATTACCCTCATCGACACTCATTTGGTAGATCATGTCCCAAGAGGGATAGTAATTTTCTCGTTTTAAGTTTTGGTATGGAAATCTAATTTTACTTCTGTGTATATTGTATTAAATCTCGATGGAAATAGAAAATATAGCGCGTGTAGTAAAATACGTATGCTGATTATTTTTAGTTAGATTAAAATGCACAATAATTAGTTACATAATACGTTTAAACTAAATAGTGTTTTGTCATTATTTAAATGGGTTCAAATTTTTACGATATTTTAAGCTCTGGATATTTTATTTTCATTCAAGTCCTCATTTGCCTGGGTTTCTGTTGAACGAATGGAAAATGTGAAAAGGAACGTAAAAAGATGAAAACTTGTTCTTATTGACTACATTCCAAATTCTTTAAAGTTGAACCAGTCTGTTGTGTTTTTGCAATTCAAATGCGTTTATCGACTCACAGACGGACATCCAAGTATTTAACTAATGAAGAATATCATAAGAAGTTTTCCAAAAACTATATAAATTTAGATAGACTATTGTATCTAGATTTCTGTGTATACATTTTCCATCGCCAAGTAAAATACATAAATAACACTAAGTTTTAATATTTTATATATATATATATATATATATATATATATATATATATATACATATTATCTTCACATATGTCTAAATATACAAGTAAATACATGAAGTAAACGTCTGAATTGTGTATCATTGTGTAAATAAATATAAGTAATACCTGGTTCATATCTTAAATTAAATTAGTAGCCAAAGATAAAACAAAACAACGAACTAATTGATCCAAACAAACTGAATCATCCATCATTTAAAAATTCGGCCACAGAGTAAAAACGCTTTTCTTATGAGGTAGAGTGACGTAGTCAGGGAAGAATTTGGTGGGCGTCCAGACAACTGATATTTTTCCGTAGTGGACAGTGAGTAAGGCCCCATTTTGTCTCAAGAAGTTCTTGACCCATTTCTTTGTTGAGAACGATCTTTCAGCAGTACATGTCAGTAATACTGAATTATTTAAATATATAATAGTTAACTAAAAAAGTAATTTAAAAATTTGAAAATTTGGGGGGGAGTCCGGACCCCTTGGACTTCCTTGTACTTAATGCGATAAATTTACTTAATTTAATGGTTTACTAATCAAAGTTAATTTTAGCTACGTCCTTGAGACTGAGGGAAGCTTTACAAGTCTCATGCTGCATTCACGCTTCAGATGGAGTTGAATGGATTTGAAATGTTTCATGCGTAGTAAGAAGCTTCTTCCTCGTATAGTTTAAGTGTGTGTATTGTAATGGTAATCAGTATGGTGTACTATAACGAGTAACCAGTACAATCATTGGGACATGTATATTCTAACATTATCTTTAAAAAAGTAGACATTCAAATATTTAAATTGACGGAAGTGTTAAAATTTTGTTTTTTAATTAAAAAATGTTTAACGGAATCTCGGAGTTTCAGGTTGAACATTGTCCTTACGATCCTTTTCTGAATAAATAGAAAATTGAGTTTGGCCAAACTCAAAAATTGACAATTGCATCACCTAAAACATCACCTCACACATCAAGATCAAATATGCATAGGCGTAATAGACGGTTATGACAATATGCATAAACGTTGACTGACCTTGCAACAACTTTGACACGAAACAGGCAGAACTTAAACCAATGCCAGCCAATTATGACAAATAATACCACCATTTCAGATTTTGATCGACTATCGCTCGTAAAAATGTCACCGATGACACTCTTAAGATGACTTCCCATTTCACTTTGACATCAGAACTTTGTACTGTTGACAAATGTACGAGTTAGCTTTTGTTCTTATTTGATAAGACCTCACGACGAAACAAAGAAGAAGAATGTAATAAGATATCGTCAATTTAATCTCCTCTTCAGTTTGGAAGAGCCGGTTGTCATCCGATCTAAGGCGTCGGACTTGATATGATAGATAACGCACGTTCAAATATTGTTTGTGACCTTTGCAATTTTTATCAATAACGTCAAACTTGTACTGTACTGACTCACCTCCTATCTCTGTTTGATAAGATCCTTGCACAAATCAGTGCCCCATAAGGACGGGCAAGATAAGGTTGAAATTAGGATCGGCCTCTTCTTTAAAAAGAAACTAATCTAACAGATTACAAGATTCTACGTACCAATCACAAGGTGGATCTTGAAGACCGGCTGAGAACTCCAATTAGCGAACCTGTGAAATTAATTAAGTGCATATTATGTTCATTTTTAGACCGTCTGATTTTCAAGTCAACCCCATTTTGAATAAATATTTACTCGCTGTCACTTAAGGTAACAATGCTACTTCTCGTTACTATCTCAATCGTAATTCAAGCCATATTTATTCAGTGTTCTATGATCTTGTGAAACACATGCACGTATACATATTTACTTGATGTCTTTGATGTAAACAATGCAAATGTTGTTTTCATCAATTTTAAAATCATGTGATAGTTTGTTTTAAATGCATTCACATAAAAGTGTATGTTTATTAAAAATTATTTTCGTTTCACATTAGTTAAATTTATCTTCCGGTTATTAAATAACGTTAAACTTCATGTTGACCTGCTGAAGTGTAAGTAACTTTACCACAAAATGTTTGCAAATAAAATTTTAAAATCCGCCACAGTACGCAATGCTTGTTTAAAATTCCAAAGATTCTATTCACCCTATTATAGTGACCCTTGTGGGCTGCCGCCATTTCAATCATGGGACCCCAATGCAGATGGTATTTCTTGTGAAGGCAAGATATCAGAAGGAGCGGGTTTAATTTTGGGAGTTTATTACGATGAAAAGGATTACCTGAACCACACGATCTGTTTTACAAAAGCCGCCGCATTATTCAACCACAATATCAACGGGAAGCTTGTAGACGGCTTAAAAATGTTCGGTCCTTTACCAAAATTGGGTGAGGTCAGGACATTTACCCAACTCGATCCAGCCTATAGTCTTGTGACAGTGGTCGGCCTTGGTGACAACAACGCAGGGTACAACAAAAGAGAGGCTAGGGACGAAGCTAAAGAAAATATCAGGAAAGCAGTGGGCGTGGCGTGCAGAGTTTTACAAAGTCATTTTGTGGACAAGATCTACGTTGAAGGATTTGATGACCCAGAGTCGGCTGCTGAAGGAGCCACTCTGGCACTGTGGGCCAACCAACAACTGAGAGATCCGGCGAGGAGGAAAATTAAAATCCCAGATCTTATAATGTACGGCGACTGCGACTGGAAGAAGTGGCGCATCGGTTTGGAAAAGGGAGAAGCACAAAACTTTGCTAGAAAGCTCATGGAGGCCCCTGCGAACATAATGACTCCCAGGACATTTGCGTACACAATAGTCCAGGCGTTGTGTAAAACGAGTCTGAATGTGACGTTGAGAGGTGCGAACTGGTTGAAAGAGCACAACATGAACGCGTTTCTCTCGAATACTCAGGGTTCCCCACAGCCGCCTTTCCTCATGGAAATCGACTACAACGGGTGTGACCCAGCTATTCCTCCCATCGTACTAATCGGAAAAGGGCTGACGTTCAACAGCGGAGGTCTGTGTATCAAAACTTGTGAAGGGATGAAGCACATGCGAGGGGACATGGCAGGAGCGGCAGTCGTCGCAGCCACCTTCAGGGCAGTCGCGAACCTCGGGCTACCGATCAACGTGCGTGGACTGATGCCGCTGGGTGAGAACATGCCCGGTGGTTCGGCAGCGAGACCTCGAGACATCGTCAAGTCTACGAGCGGGAAGTCGATCCTAATCGCCGGGCAAGACTTTGATGGAAACCTCTTACTGACGGATACTCTTTGCTACGCACAGAAATTCAGACCGAAATACATAGTGAGCCTCACGACGATGAGCAAAGAAATTGAAACGAGCTTCGACTTGAGTGCCTCCGGAATATTTACGAGCAACGAAAAACTGTGGCAGTTACTGAAAACTGCAGCTGTGCATTCTGGTGACCGTATCTGGAAACTTCCACTTTGGAAGGTGTTCGAACGAGAGATAATAGATATTAAGAGCGCTGATCTTTCCAATCTGGTGAAATTTCCCCGAGGCATGCCGTGCACCAACTCTGCATTTCTCAACCAGTTCACTTGCAAGCCCAACTGGGCCCACATAGACCTCATGGGGACGATGTACGAGTACGGGAAGACATCGTACTTGAGAAGAGGCATGTCTGGAAGACCGACAAGGACGATTATAGAATTCCTTGGACAGATGGCTTATCCTCCTCTTGATATAATCAATCAACAGCAAAAACAATCCAATTATGAGACGGACTAAATTATGAATGGACTTATATGAGTTTTTCAAAATTTGGTTGTCATCAAGCGGAATAGCTTAGCGTTAGGGGAAAGTTAGTTATTCCTACTAAATGGACCATATAAGATTGTGATGCTTTCTACTTGGGATTTTATTCCAAGTTGCAAATGGTGTAAATTTTTAATATATTATCTTAAAATTCTTTGTTTTGTGAAATTGAAATATAATAACTGTATAGTAGCTGTATTTTGCCAAATAAAGTTGCTGCATGATAAATCTTGATATTTTTCATTTCCAACTAGAAAAAGTTGTGTTAAAAATGTTTCAGAGTGTGTATTAGCTTACTTAAATGCATTTTGTAGGGACTTAATAATTTATTTACAGTAAAATAATATTTTGTAACTAATTTAGGATTTATATTTGTTGTTTGCCTTTTGCATCATGACCAAAATCACGATTCTTTTAAGCGAAAGATTTTTTGATGTATATGTAAATGAAACGTTACATACTTAATACACAGTATGGATGGATTTTGATTTATCCACACACAAAAATCAATCATTGAAGGAAAGTATGTTTAAAAAATCGTTCGTTGTCATTCCTGGAAGTCACATATAAGTTTGATTTTTTTTTAAATTTGTATTGTATGTGTGTAGAATATTATGTTTTTGTAAGAAATAAAAAAAATATTTAAAAATCAGAAACTAGTAAATCAGATGGTATAAATAGCATAAATTATATATCTTTTATTTTAGATTTCACAGTATTACATTTTATGTTTGGGTAAAAATTCTATTAAAATTATGAAATTAAAATTGTATGATTCTTATGAAATTTGTCATGTAAATCTTACTATAAATGTCTACACACTTACTTTCCATTTTTACTGTTTTTTTTTGCATCTTTTAATCAATAATAAACAATGATTTTTACCAAAAATAATATTATTCTTAAAAGCCAAAACGAATTTAAAATACACTGTTACAATTTAACTATTTCTAGTTCTCATTTACATAGCAAAAATTTCAATACCTATATTTAAAAGAAAATGGTGATTCAAAGTTATAAACAGTAAAGTTATATTTAGAGTTAAAATTGTGTTATTTGGTTTTATAGTTTAATAAGAAGAGGCAATGTAGTTGTAAGAAAAACAATCATGTTAGATTATATTGACGTTTATTTAATATTTATTAAGGTCTTTAACGATTGGTTTTTAAATTGGTATGCTGAGGTCTGAGACAGCCATTTGGGCAATTAGTGACTCAATTAATTTATCTCCCAACTAACACCTGTATAGGTTGTTTCCCACATTTAATTTTGTTTATTGGGTTTATAGTTTAAAAAATAGGTAAAAATTAAGCAAAATGTCAGAAATTGTCATTTTATACAACATAATTTAATGTTTGAAAATTAACTGCTATGAAACAGAAAATAGTACACTGATAAGTATACATTATGTTACAATCGATACATCAGTAAATTACTGGTAGAAATAAATTCCACATTTGGCCACTTGTCACTAAAACCCCGAGTTAACATATCCAAGTATACATACACAACATACAGACACGTGCCTACTTTGGGCATTGTATCGTGCCTTTAGATGGATGTTTTGTTCTTGTGTTTATGATTCTGGCAATACTGGACACGACAAGATGCGACGGTAGTTGCATTCCGTTGCCTCAAAAGTTTGAGGGACAGTTTTTTGTACAATAACAATATAACGTTGGTACCAACCACAAAATTTTGATGAATTAACCTACTCATGAATCAAGAATGGGAGTTTTAAGATCTGATGGAATAATATAAGTAAAGGCACACAAAATTATTAGGACCCTGAACACAAGGACTGCATTTCATGTGCAATCCCTTCTTTTAAGTTGGCATAAGGACAAAGCGTGCGAGGAGGGGGGCGGGGTCCAAGGTATCCGGACTCCACAAATTTTCAATAAATTTTTTGTCAAACAATTATCATTATTTAAATAATTCAGTATTATTGACATATACTGTTGCAAGATTAAACAACATTGAAACAGATCAAGAACCTTTTAAGGAACAAAATGGGGAATGAGTGGTTGACTGCACTTTTCTTACTTTCTGTCCACTATAGAAAAATGTTAGTCATACTGACCCCCTCCCCAAATTTTGTCCTCGTTATGAGATAGTAGACTGCCTGTCATAATGACTGTACTATGGGATCTCGGCAGGAGGCATTCCCAATCCCCGCCCTTACCCATCCTGGAAGTCCTGTTATTCTGGGAGCCTCTCAAAAGACCGCATGTTTAGGTTCAGAAAAGGTTGTCTCAGCTTCTTGTCCTTATGAAATAAAAAAAAAACCACCTGCAGATCTAGTGGTTATATTATTTCATCTTATGAGGTTCATATGGTTCAATAGATGCTTCGAAGAACCCAAAAGCAGCTGAGAAGCATTCCGAGTTGACCGAATGATTTTGTATCAATAGAAGACAATATAATTGGCTTCAGCACTGTATTTCTAGGACAAATCCCAAGTTAAACTGGCTATCATAATACTTGGCACCTTTGAGGAATGCAAATCACTCAACACAGGAAATTCACTTACCACCCCGAGTTCCAGCAAAATACTGTTTATGACCTCTGTCACAGACCATATCCATTTGGTTTTTTTTTTTGTCACTTATAACAAGATGGTGAAAAAACCTCTCATTACACTTAGTCCTATAAGAAAATTATTGCACCACTTTCAAATTGACAGGAGTGGTAAAAGTGGGAATTGGGTCAACCTTCTGTTGAGATACCTTGTTACATCTACCATGAGGAGGGATGGCAAACACTATCTCATGTCACTTTGGAAGAAGGAAGGACTCTTTTACATCCCTCTCCAGTCAAAGTGGTCTGGTTGTGGTACTCCCTCATGTTAAGGCTTGCAAACACCTTTTAATGCTAAGGGAGATATATCGCCTTCTTCGGTCATAGACTTTTTGGTCAATTCTATTACCTCAATAACTTGATATTTTCAGTTACTAATGTGCTCCCGGACATCCATTGGGTTACCCAGATACAAGTTTCACATCAGATTTTGCTTTATATAGTTTTGGTTCAGCTGACAGGTATAAGCCAATCAGATGTAAACCCACCTAGAACAGAACTCACAGAATTGTACTGATCAGCAGTGCAGTTCGTCATTGGACATGATCACTTGTTCACAATACTTGGTTCTCCTTTGATTTACAAATATGCGTTTATGTAATTAGCTACACAATTTAATTGCGTTTTAATGGTTAATTTGACTTAACATGCATCCAAAACACATTTTTATCTTTTAAAAAATTGATTTTTATACTTTTCTGTATTTTATTTATAAAATAATCAAGTACATAAGAAAAATTTAAGTCCCATAACTCTACTTCTCAAAATAATGAGAAAAGAGTTTGAGATTTACCGTACTTCTTATGTGGTTCTGTATATAAGGTAATTTCCTTACAGCTGGTGCTCAAGCTTCTTTTAGTAATGGTTGCACTTGGCTTAAATACACATATAAATTGTTTTAAGGTTTCAAGCAAAGTAATTAATCTCAAACAAATTATATTATTAAATGTGTACTATTATTACTGAGACATTATTATGTATATATTATATTGAGACCTACCTATGCACCATCTAACTCAGTTTGAAAAGAAGTCAATGTACAAGGTGGAAGTTGCACAATCTCCTTTTACTGCAACTGAAAAATAAAGAAGTGATGGATTTCAAATCCGCACTCACAGGTTCATCGATCATACCTTCTACTCCATCCAAGAATTCACTCGAGGAGTTTTTGACACAAGGCTTTTATCTCAATACGTACTTGTACATGTAGCCATTATGCTAACACAGTGTTCTCAATGAATATGTGAATAAGGAACAGTGTATGTTGTGTAAATAAAATCTAGACTACCCTCTAATGTTCTAGAAAGATAAAATAATTATATTTTTGGGGGTAGTGGTATAACCACCAAAAGGAAAAATATCAATTTAACATACTTCCAAGATTTGAGTGTGCCCAAAAATACGGAGGGTAAAATAAAATTTGGAAAGTGACACTCTTTAAAATTCCCCTTTTTTAAAAGAGCCTTAAGATAGTGGAACAATAGACATTACATCTTCCCTAACTAAAGTGAGTCAAATTGTATACAGTAAATGAATCCGTTTAATCCATTTAATTACTTATCTGTTATACAAAAATAGCCTGGTTTGTCCACAGAGTAGAATAATGAATACTGTGGAAAAATAAGTAAACTAAAAATTCCATTTAAACTTTGACTTGCTACTATTTTCATCAAGGGAGAGATAGCAATGTGTAATTTTTACCGTTTATCTGCTTTTTTTGAAAGCACTTAAAACAAGGGATCACTCAATGGAAGTTTGTTTTTGAACAGTTTCTATGGAGGGACTGAACGGTTGTCACTATAATAATAATAAAATATAATTTTTCTCTTTAAAATCTGTAGAACTATAAGAGTGTCTGGTTTAAAATTTTTATCACACAACTTCTCCTCCACTTTTACCCTTTAAAGTAATTTATTAGTAAATCTTTTAACTAAATTTCTATTCTACACATAACGATGCAGCTATGGTGGGAAGGGCTGATTCAATGTGACTGCTGAATTTAGCTCCTTCTACCTTATCCTATCTACAAGTTACAGATAAAACTTTCCAGTAATAAAATTGGAAAGATATGTGCAATAGCTACCTCAAGATCAAATCCTTCTTCACACCCTATGAATATATATGGTCAGCTTTATGTTCTGAGTTCATATAAGAGTACTTCCCAAACTTGCCCATCTTGAACACAAGCTCAAAAATTACCATCTCTAGTAGGAAATTGGTTCACATCAATAATTTTAAGAAGTCGGTGCTCATGCTCACCGTTTCCCCCATAACCAAGAAACTTTACGCATCAATCAAAAGACATCTGGTTCAGATACTGCCTGGTAAGCTGGGAGAGTATCCCTCATATGCACCACCAGCAGATTATAACTTAGGTATTCTTGCTGCAGCACATCCATTCATATACTGCATTTGTAGAAGAGCACAGAATACAAATGACCACGATTAAGCAGTGGCCATGCCATAGACTGCCAATATTTTAACTGCAGCGGAACTGAATCTCACCACGTTATCCGCAACGTTACTCATTTCAAAATTAAGCTATTTTGACGATTTGTCAAATATTATTAAAACCAACACAATATGTCAAAAGATATTAAAATAGCCCGAAGAGGCTAAATATTTTGGGATTTAATTTGGTGTGGTCTGTTGAAAAATGAATGAGAAAGTAGCTGAGAAAATATATTGTGTATGTTTAAATAAACATAGTAAGTTTCAACTTTAAAATGTAGCAAATGATCAGTGGAAATGTTTTTCTGAGTTATTTTTCAACCAATCATAACACACCAGATATCAGACTTTCAGTTGTTTGAAAACCAAAGTTGTTCTCAGTCGGATTTTATAAAACAAACATGCAGAATTCTAAAGCGTTGACCTAAAGTTTGTAAATTGAATGAATCTTTAAGCAAACAATTTTCAACATTCAAATAGATCAGTACAGAGAGTATCATTTAGCTATTAAAGTTATACTTGAGATTATACTAAGATCCTCTTACTTGGAATCGAAAGATTTGCCTTCTGTCCACCCCCTTAGGCAAAGATATCTTGGCCTCCAAGAAGTTGTATCGTAAGCTTATTCTGAAACTCAAGTCTGATAGTGTGGCTAAGCGGCTCAGAACGTCATCTAATAAAACCAAAACACTTTGGGGGATCGTTAATCAGAGTCGAGGTTCACATGACTTTAAAAAGTACCAAAAACCAGAAATCAGGAATAATTTAGGAGAGGTTGTTAATGATCCCTCAGAAGTGTGTAATATTTTCAATGATTATTTTCTTAATGTGGGTGATAAGTCCAACAAGGTTCCGCCTAATATTAGCTCTTCTGCCTTGAGCACACGTCCTCTGAAATTCGTTTTTCTTGTCGCCTACTAATCCTATGGAGATTGCTGAGTCAGTTCGCAGCCTAAAATCAAAGAATTCCGCTGGTTCAGATGGAATTATCATCTGCTTTGTTGAAAAACGTTAGTCTTAGAGCTGGCAGAGCCACTCAGTGAATTGATTAATCATTCATTTTCAATGGGTATATATTTCCTGACTGTTTGAAACTCGCTATGGTCACACCCTTTGTACAAGAAAGACTGCAATCTGGACTGTTCAAATTACAGGCCGATTTCTGTAGTTTTTTCAACCTTCTCTAAAGTTATACAGAAAATTAGTATTAAAAAGCCTTTGGAGTTTCCTACAGCACAACAAGCTGATGTTTTCAACATCAATATGGGTTCACCCAAGGGAAAAGTACTGTTGACGCAATGTTCTGTGTCGTGCAGAACATTGTTGATACTATTGACTCGGTAACCGGTCTAGTGGCTTATTCTTTGATTTAACTAAAGCCTTTGATTTAGTTGATCACGTTCTTCTTCTAAATAAATTGTCTATCATGGGGATTAGAGGTGTCGCACTTCAGTGGTTTCAATCATATCTGGTCAAAAGGGCACAGTTTTGTTAAGGTGAGTTTCTATTGATGCGTCAAATAACATCTGCAATAGTTTTTCCACGAAAGGAACTATCAGCAAGGGCGTGCCCCAAGGTTCAATTTTGGGCCCCTGTCCTTTTTTTAATCTTTATCAACGATCTTTGTAAGGGCTTAAACTGTGCCAAACTTGTGCCTATATGCAGATGACACGTCACTAACGTTTTCTAATTCCTCCAGAGATCACCTGGAACTCGACACATTCTTAGAAGGGAATGCACTTGTTAATTGGCTTGAGCAAAACAGTCTTCAGGTAAATGTCTCAAAAACTACACTCATTGAATATTTTCAATTAACAGCCATTCAAGCAAAAGTTTGCTCAGTATTCATTTGGGTGATGAAGCTGTTTTCTCAGAATGCTCCGTAAAATTTCTTGGCCTTATTATTGACTGCAATTTGTCTTTCCATCTCCACATAGAGCATGTATGTAGGGAAGCTGAGTCAGGGTATTTTTGTGCTCAGAAATCTGGCTCGCATCAACTGAAATTCTTACTGCTACTTATTGTGGCATCATCTATCCATTCATATCTTACGGGGTTTCCATTTGGGGTTCTGAAAGCACCAAAACTAAGTCTGTGTTTAGGCTTCAAAAGAAAGCTTTAAGAATAAATTTGTCATGTCCCATCCAGAACCTCATGTGCTAACCTTTTTTCCTCCAACAAACTTTTAACTTTTCCTTCCATTTATATTCTGGAAACCTTATCATTTCTTCATAAAAACTTTCACCTTTTTAATAGATTTTTTTCCGACTCCCGCATGTATGGAACAAGAAGTAAACCCAGATGCATTATGAAATATCCCGCCACACTCCACCTCATTTTTTGAAAATCATTTAAAATATTCAGCAGTAATTCTTTTTTAACAGTCTTCCATTAAGCTTAAGATTAGTCCAAGATTACACAGTTTTTAGAAAAAAATTGAAATGGTTGTTGATCGAGAAGGCTTACTATTCTGTTAAGGACTTTTTAGCTGATAAGATAGTGTAAACTTGAAAAAGTAAAATTATTTTATTGAGAGACATTATTATATTTTGTTATGATTTGTTTTGACTTAGCATATACATTGTTAACTCTGTCTACATGCTGAATAAAGAATTTGAATTTGAATTTGAGATTGTCTTGAATCGTTTTTTTCTGATTTCGTAAAACAAATGTCTGAAAGGTGATGACATTTATTTATTTGTTGTTTATTTATATCTTTATAGCTGTTGACACATGTGCATAGTGTCATTTGTATACAATTACCTGTGTGAAAGACACATATTCACACTATTTCACATATAAATATTATTTCATCACTCATTGCACCTGCAACAGTTTCTAATTAGCAATTAACTACCCCAGCGACTTTCCATTTCCTCTGTGAAAATAGATATGCAATCATTTTATAATCAGTTTAAAATACTGAGCCCTTCATTGTTAAAACTTAACATTTTTGAAGTAGCAGCTACAAAATTGATTTATGGTTGTTACATTGAAGATACGTTTCCAAGTTTTAAGTAATGCAGAGTTAAATTTTGGCAATAAAAAATCCAGAATGTTAAAAAAATTTTCCCATGAACATTTTTTTAAATAAACATTATTCATGCCACCAAATAAATTACCACCACTATCAAATTTGGCTTTACTGTGAGATTGTGCATAAAAAACAGAAGAAATTTAATTACTTACATATTTTGGGTACACATTTTTTCTCTTTCCAAGAAAATCTTGTTTAAAATTGGAAGCCTATAAGATCCAACATCTATTCAGCTGGGAGAATAAGGAAATAACTTTGCATTCTTGTGCTGCTATGTGTTAGAGATCTAACTAAGAGATACACATTTCTCTTGGTGTTTTACTGTATCAAGAAGATAGCTAATTGAAAAATATCCATTTTTTAAAATACTAGTTCCAAAATTATAAATGTTATCTTATTATTATCTTTTCAATATATCCTAGAAGTTTTTTTTTTATGATATCGCATATATCGTTCATAAATCTTACAGGGGTTCAGAATATATTTGATCAAAGTCGATATAATATCCATATTGATCATTATATTTTGCCACTGTCAAGAATAATAATCCGTATTGGTAAATATTACCACACTTTTCTGAAAAAGAATTACCACATTTCTGAAGGGTTCACTGTATAATTTTGTTCCACCAAACACAAACTCCATAAATTACGATAAAGTAGTGTTTTGTATATTTTATACAACAGAGGATAAATTGAAACTCATCTAAAGATACAAATACAAAATAAAATATGAATAGAAACAAAAAAACAAATAATAATGTAATTGCTTGTATTTATTTAGACCAATTCAAATCAAGTATATTTACGCTGGTTTATTATTTAACACTGTAACAAATATAAAAGTGTTTTAGACAAGAACCAACTTAAATAGGAACAACATGCATTTAAATAATACTCAAAATATACATAAAACAAACTCATTAATAGGCACTAAACTGGAACACAGTCGAGTAATTCCACTGATCCAATTAATTCCATTATTCAACATATGAGAACCATGATCAATCAAAATATATATAGCATTTTGAATGAATGATAATGTACAGATAACAATATTATTATTTTAACTACATTTGTTACATTGGACTGATATCCATTAAACGATCAATTACATTTATAAAATATTATGTTTTAATGAACCCGTTATTCTTTAATAGCTATTATAACATTTCACACTAAATAACAATGATTTGAAATCATTTCTGATGTATATATTACAAAACTTTATGATAGATTACAATATTCCTTTATACAGATACACATACAGTTATATTTTACAGTAAAAAAATAACTATTATATACAATTGATCCTTTACAGTAAGAAATATCAATCATACATATTAACAAATGAATATGAATATGAAGTAGATTGAAGCAAAAATCCACTATGAGGTGATGGCTTCGGTGTGGTTATTTAAAATAATGTTGCTCGAGATGGCTTTGCGCAGTTCAAACACTTGTTGGATGGCCTCTCGGAAACACAGAAAGTTGTAGTCGATCACACCTGTACAATTGTTTATTAGTATCTCTGTGCCGATATAAACATAAAAATCTCTATACAGGGTGTTCCGTAACTCTCTGAACAAAGGTATACCACATTATTGCTCATGACAAGACAAACATATTTCACCATTTGGACATGGGTCTCTGATGCTTAGTTTACCATTTGTCTGTCTGTATGTATTTTTATAAAAAAAGTTAGTATCTTAAAAAAATATAAATTAAATTCTACCAATTTTTACTCAACTGCTTATGATAACAAGACCAGTCACCGAAAAGAATACCATGAAATTATCTTTAGTATTTTCAAAATAGCAGCCATTAAAACCTTTAAACTTTGGATATCTTAAAAACTAGCGGTTATTCTCAAAAATTGCAAGAATAACAGTTTTTAGAGGGGTTTTTCATAAATCTAATAACACCAAAATGATTTAAATCGAATAATAAAATAATAACTGATTTAGAGAAGATTTACTGTGACAAGATATGGCCGTTTATTCAGTTATTGTATTGTTGGCTATTTGCGGAGAACCTCTATGTGGGCTATGGCTTGTCACAGTAAATCTGCTTTAAATCAATGATTTATTATTTGATTTAAATAATTTTGGTGTCATTAGATTTGTCATAAAATCCTCTAAAAACTGTTATTCTTGCAATGCTTGACAAAAAATGCTAGTTTTTAAGATGTTCAAAGTTTAAAAGTTTTAATAGCCACCATTTTGAAAATACTAAAAAATACTTTTTTTAGTAACTGGCCTTGTTATAAACATTTGAGCCAAATTTGGTATAAAATTTATTAGTTTTTAAGATATTATTTTTTTATAAAAAAAAACACATACAGACAATGCAATACAGATGGGAAACTAAGCATCAGATACCTATGTTCATATGGTGAAATATGTTTGTCTTGACCTGAGCACTTTGTCCAGAGAGTTACGGGACACCTTATATAAACGCAAAGCCTTCACTCACTACGACAAATCACTAATTCTTCAACTTCCCTATATCACAAAAGTTAAAATTTGATACACATATACCTCATGACTTAAATAGAAAGAGTAAAGCACTTTCATAAAGATCAAACATCCATAAGTGTTTAAATGGGTTTGAAACCCCTAGAACAAAAAAAAAAATGGTTTTTTTTAACTTCTTGATGTCGTACAACGATGAAATTTGACAAGCAAATGTCTTATGCTTTCAACAGATATGAACGTCAAACAGCCATAAGGGATGAAATGGGGCTTAAATCCCTAGAAAAACTATATCTTAAATAATATAAAGTTGTCCTAGAAAGGTGAATTTTGACACACGTGTATGTCCTCGAAAGACAGGAAGATTATATATTAAGAGTAAAGGTGGCTTCATCAAAAAACACAACATTAGCTAAAAAGTTAGGTAATTGGTCACACTTAATCATAATTACTTCACAGAATTCGAGTCTTCGGTCAAAATCATCCTCTGAAAGCTCCTGGACTAATTTAATCTCATACGGGTTATTATATGAGTTTTTCTTTAACACTTTCAGCACTGAATAAAGACTTACATCATGATAAGAAACAGCATTTCTTATAGATAAAATTATAGATAAGCTTTTCGATAAATGTTTGAAGTATTTCTAAAGCTTTATCTCCATCAGTAGCAGAAAGGATCTATCACTTCTTGGAAGATCTTTAATGCTGCCACTCTCCTCAAAACGTTTTACTGTTTTGAATACAGCAGATTTAAATATCGGTGGTCTGTTGGGAAATGTGTTGTTAAACAAATGACAAACTTTTTCAGACCGTACCTGTTCACATTATCCTCATCATAAGTAAATTAATTCTTTCACATGATTGTTTCCCCCCCCCCCCCCCATTTCACTGAGAGACATTTCAATCACAGATAGACATTTTAACAGAACAATACCAAATCACCATAACCTTATGTCTACAAAAATACAATGCAGTTTTTAAAATGTTCTTAATTAATAACAGGTTGACAGCTGATTAATTCTGGTGTATTATATTCATTAGGATTTTCTTCATAATTTAAAACTGTCTAGTTTTAATACATCAAGCTTTAACTTCCAATAGAAAAATAAAGTTTTTTTGTCTAAATATTGACAAATGTGAGTAATATGGCATGTTACCAAGGCCTGTTTAAGTGATAAGGTATGCCCGGGGAAAACAGAAACAGGAATTCACCAATGGCAGTCAGTTACTTGTTTTCTTCTACATCCCGCTGTTTTTGATTCGATCAATCTTTTGACATACGGTTTGTGGCATTCAACTCTACTACCTGAGCTCTTTAAAATTAGGTATCACTCGACCCATGCTTATATTTAATATTTCTATGATATCCTCCACGGGCCATCCTTCAATTTAAGCGTATGATAGTCAAGAATAAGCCTATATTCATAACAAGGACCTACCAAAGAATATCCATGTAAAATGTTGAATTTTTACGTGTGAAAGCAAAACACACAAAGTCACTTTCACGTCTATAATATTTTTAGGATGAAGTTTTACTGGTAATAAAGGTCGTTTCATATAGATAGTTAATATAAAATAGTTAGTTTTAAGATTAATAACAAGGAATTATGAAATTAAATATCATTTTAAAGAAGAATATAGGGGTTTCAATTAACAATAATATTTAGAGAATTTTAAGAAACAAATCAGGAAATTAACCAAAATGTGCAGCACAGGACATTATTTCCATATAAACCAAGATTAAATTCCAAGGTATTAATCTGAAATCCCTTGACACAAACTAATGTCAACTGAAAATTTATTCATTTAACACACTCTTTCATAAAAAGCTTTTCTATATATTTACGTTGACTATTAGTTGTATATTTTACAATATTATATTGTTTTCTAAATAATTACCTTGTTTATCAAAGTTATCCTCTCTTAATATGCAGACTAGAGCTAGGAAGCGGTTGACTTCTCTTAAATAAAGGATTGTGCCATTGTTGAGTTTGATCAGACTTGAGCTTTGACTGTCGAATGCAGGAGAGTCCGGATCCTCTTGAAGCCTAGAAAAACATATGTTTCATAAAATCTTGCAGTATTTCCTGCAACTATTAAAACAAATTCTAACAGGTTAAGTATGAAAAATAAATTTCTTTCAAAAATATTCCTTCATTATGTACAATGATCCAGAGAACATAACAATTTGCCAATATTACATAGTTTGAGTTTATTTCACTTAAGTGACAACCACGACCTTCATTTCATTATTAGGTGAAACCAGAGGGAATGAATATCACACTAAAACATTTCCTCAACAATGCTAACAGTAATTCTGTAAATGATGTATTAAAAATGAAAAGACTCATGAGAATTATCCTCAGTCAATCAAAAGTCTGCCTATACTGCTTTCTAATGCTCGTATTTCTCTTGTAACATTTTGTACTGGTTGAATATTTCATGACTTCTAAATAAACAGAGAGACTTCGAGACAAATCGACAATTTGATTTGTACGTTTTAAGTCTACTGCACTGTTATCTCTAGCTTATGTTTTTAAATGTTAGTAGTGTAGATCAAGTACATAGTAATTTATTAGTGTTTTGTTATTAATGAGTGATATCATATGGATTCATAAGTACAAAATATTATTTTCGGAATTTAGGTTTATTTAGATCATTGTTTGCATGACTACTTAACCAAACTACACTAAAATATCACAATCTAACTCCATTATTCATAATAATACTATATTTTAATTGTATGAAATTGTATTTTTATACTTATTAAAAACATTGGCATGTGCACTCATATTTTATTGGATTCTGTCAAAAATCAGCACATTGTTTCAATATCCTGTAAATATAACTATTTATAACCATAAACTTTAATTTTCTCATATAGTTCCATAAACTAGACAAAATACGAGTATTTAACTATTTGGCCATATTGAAATTTTAAGTGAACAACTAAAACATTTTTTGCCAAAGGCAGTTCTTTCTTTTAAAGTTTTTGTCATAAACTTTATGTTCAATAAGGGTGGAAAAAATTACAATTACAAGAAAAATATACTTTTGTTGCAAATATTAAAGTTTTAAAGCTAATTGTCAATAAAACCACGAAAAAGAAGGCAAAGTTACAAGTCCTTATATGCACATACATAGTAATTTAACTGCCAATTCTAAGCTTAACCAGATTCTAAATAATCAATTTATGTTATTAAGAATGACAGATCCAGATCAGCATCTAACAAATACAATCAGTATTTTCATGAGTCTAATCCTGTTGAATCAATTTTGAATGTTATAGGTTAGAGATATTTACTATGAATGTCTATTTCCTAGATTTCCTACATTAGAGGGTAATACGCCAAAATGTTTTGTCATTTTTAGGTTAAATTAACCACTAACAAAGTAACAAAGACAATCTAAACCCAGACGTCTCACTGAAATTAAGAACCAGTTAATAGAGTTCGCAAGTGATATGTATAAGCAGATTTTGCTAATTGCAGTTCCCAGGTCTGACCGTCGGATCTCGCTGAGAACTGTGTCTCAGTGAGACTCCTGGGTTCTATCTTTTCTGTCATTGTAAACAACATGAACTAAACACTGAACTGGACTCTACCCTCATCGATCAAATTATCATTCTTTCAAAATACTGATGCATTAGGTCTTGTATGAAAACAAATTTTAAAAACCTGTTTGAAAAAAAAAATCAATCTGTTTTTCAAAAAGTCCATGTTGATGAGTACATTCTTTGTTTCACCATCAATCCCTACCAGAATTTTGGTCGATAGTCTAGGGTCAGGGTTCATATAGAACATTAAAACATAATATTTGATAATTTGAATAAGTGAGTAATAAAGCTACGTAATTACCCATAAATCCCTGAAACATCAATGACTACATCGATCATATCACAGCATAATTCGTAGCTTTGCATGTCCACAGGCGATGAGTCCGTGGCAATGTAAATCTTTGAAACGACATCAAATAGAAATGCCTTCTCAATAGCTGAATTCTGAAAAAAAAAACAATGTTTTTACTATAAGCAAATAAATACTTCAAACTAACAAATAATATGTATGACCAGTTTCTTATTTGTTATATTATTACAAATTACATGGCAGTAAGTATCCACAAGTTGTCTAGAAAATATTCTATTTAGCTTAAATCAAATAAAAATTATTATATAACAATTAATTTTAACTGAATTGGCAATTAAGTTAGACAATTTTGTACTATTTTCTTAATAATGTAGTTGTTTTTATAAACAGTTATCAGTAATTTGTAATATCTATCATGAATATTGTCAACTTACTTCAGCAAAGCAGTCTGTTTCTTTTATAAATCTGGCTCTCAATACACAACACAGCAAAAAACTAAACCCTAAAACAACCAAAAACCCCCAAAACCCCCAAAGTGTATGAGTATAGCAAACTACCAAATTTCCCCTTTCAAACTACGAAATCTGCACCACCATTGCATTAGACCACTAATAATTACGTCATCTAATCATCTGTATATCGATTAGGTGCTGACATATCTAGAGAACAAAATCTGTTATTTCCTTTCACTCTATCATTTCATCCGGACTCCTTTTATATTACTCAAAATAGGTAATGTTCGCTTACAATCCCTTACCAAACCCAATGATTTGGAAATACATGTAATTTCTTCCACGTATTTTTGAACACCCCAGTCTAGAACTCAATATGATGGTTATGTCAGCTTTCAAATACTAATTTTGTTTCAACCTCGATTGTAATAAATACTTTACAAATTCACAATATTTATGTTAATAAGTAAAGAGCATTTTTACCACTACAAATGTGTACATACAGATGAAACAGTGATCTGTAACAGTAGAGTAATATGTTGCTGCATTAATTAATTGAAATGATTTTAATCCTAAAATTGTTGAATAGTTTCTTGCCCACAGTGTGCAACACTGCCCCAACAGTCTAAAACACTAACTAAAATACTACTAAGGAAGCCCACCAAATCTCAACTTGATGGTTGGAATGGATTATAAGTTTGATTTCTTACAACCGACACTGTGTAACTCCACTGAACCCTCTTAAAGAATCAATCAGAACTTCCGATGCTTTAGACTCAGGTAAAAGAACTACTCACGTGGCGATTGGATTTGATTAAATAAGTTTAATTTAGAATCTTTACTCACTAATACAATCGGTTTTTAAATTCATGCTACGAAATAATACAAGTAATACTTTAGAAACAAATTAAATTTAGAAGATGATTTTAACCAATGTTACATTAACTACATAGATAGAGAGGACGCGGACCGAGATGTTAACTACATATAATTTTGAACGCGACTGACGATCACCGGCTCAGCAGGTCAAGCCGCGGTCATCGCCTCAGCGGCCGTGGCCAATCAAAAGGACTAGGCCTGTGTGAGAGGCTAACTAGCCCTGGAGTCAGCAATTTGTATCAGCAGTGCACGAGGCTAGCTGCACAATTCCAGCTCCATAACTTTGTTCTATTTCTATTGCAATAATATTCGATTCCAGTTTCTGGGCTCAAACCTTAAATTACTTAGTTGGTGACGGGTCAAATTAACTATTATTATTTAGAAAATGGATTTCTTTTAAAATGGAAAAATTAGGTGACCAATAAATATATACTATATTAATTCTGAAATCATAGTTAACATATATTTTGTCTGTCGGTAACGATTTACCAACGGGGCATTACAACTGTACAGAGCTGCCCAGTATGATCAGCAATGAAAATATTAAGGACACACACATTAATTTCCTCTGCTTGTAAGATTGCGCAGACCAAGTGTATAGATGTAGCGCTATGTGATGTACAGTAATTACAGTTGGTGGAAAAAGGAGTCTCTTGATGTATTTCATAAAACGTTTTAATACTGTTTCCTTCTTTTTATGAATACCTCTGTCTATATTAATGTCTCCCATTACAATGACAGTACCATTCCATGTTGGTGTTTCATAAAGAAGGTTTGTCAGTGAATCTAGGGCAATATTAAAATCGTTATCGGGTTGATAAATTAGAAATAAAATTAGAAAAATTACTGTTTTATTTATTGATAATTTAACTGAGGACAGCTCACATACAAGATTTTGCTGTGACGTGCTCCGTTTAGTGGAACTGCAGCATGTTCAAGATCTTGTCACACATAGATTGTAACTCCTTACTCAATAAGGATGTATCCAGTAATTATGGTGTTAAGTAGTTTAGGTTCTGATAGACCATGTTCAGTTAGGATGCCGACATCAAGGTCATTGACTTGTAGAAAATCATTTACTAACTCTTGTTAGATTGATAAACGGTCTACATTATGGTGAAATATTTTCAGTTTCTTCTTTTCTTTCTTTTTGTAGTCTTGAGTTTATTATTACTATTGTGCTGTAGGGTTTCCACCTCTCTTCTAACTTGTCGAGTTTTCCTAAAAAAATAACCCTGTGAAGTTTTCCTAGCTTGAACTGGTTCATTTCCTTTCAGGTCTGAATTTTCCATGGACTGGATAGATCCGTCACTATTGTTTTTCTGTTGATAGTGTTTTATATTTTTCTCCAAAAACTTTTCTTATGCTTCATTCTCTTCTAATTTTTTGCTGCTTGCAGCAAAACACTAAACATATTATTCTTCTTCTGGTTGGTTACCAATGTTTTAATATACGTTACAATGAAGTTCGTCAATAGTGAAGCGCCTGTTTTTGCGGCTTGTTTTGGTGTTTGGCGAATTTTCTCATCAACTTTTTGTGTCCAGTCTTCATTGATGACAGTAGGCCGTCCAGGTTGTTGTTCATCATGAATATTTGTCCTTCATTCATTAAAGAGTCTACACCATTTTCACACATTTCTATCTTTCATTACACCCTCACCTTAAAAGTTTATAACTTGACTACTAATAATATTAAACTAATCTGACTACATGGGTTTTACTCAAAGTCTTGTGTAATAACAGATTAGTTTAATTCAAATTCAATTTTCAAATAGTTCGCGGCAAGATCGATAAGCGGAAATACAGGGGTCATTAAGTAACACTGAATCACATGTGAAGATTAAGATAATTAATAACGAAAGATAAGTCACATTTACATTGGAATAAATTTGAATTAATAATTAATAGCTACTAAAGATATTCAAAATTTATAAGCAGTATTGACATGCATAAATAAATTCAAATGTGGTACTTTGGGTCGCAGAATGAACTCATGACTTCTGGTGATGTCAACCCCATCACTGCTGGCGAATGCCCAGCCTCTTTCTTTGGTGAGCTTTCATATCGGAAGGACCTCTCTCGCTTGTATTGGGAAAAGAGCACATGGTTTAAATGTTTTATAATACATATTCAAATTTGTCGATCAGTAATTTAAAACCTACACGAGTTTCTACGTGCGTCACTACATGGGTAGTTTGACAACCAACCCACATCTTATGACGTCACTGGATTTGGAGTTAAATTTTATCTACATTACCGAACCACACCATACGTTTGGCAGTTTAAAACAAGCCACATTCCTGGACTTGAACTTCAATATTACGAGACAACAACATCGGGCAATTTCCATGTCACATTAACCTACACAACTAAGCTACATTATATGGCGACCAACCAAAGATCTATTAAATGACCTCTGACAAATGATCTTCAAATGACACCACCAACGTGGGGCTGTTAACTTAACACACGTCTTGATCTAATTCACCTGTAATAGGAAAATTCATTATAATGAAATGTTGGTTCACAATAATTTTAACAAGACTGATAGTTTTATTTCACAATATAAAACAGAACGGTTTTACAGTATAAAAACAGTACACAACAATTTGAGATAGATTTGACATACTTAAATACCAATATAATATTAAGTATATTTATATACTTACAGATATAAGAATGTTGAGAAGGTTTTCCAAAGTTGGTAGCTGGGGTATTAACTTTTGCACTACTTTGCTAAATGCTTCAAATATACTGTGGTCATATATTGATGTCAAGTAAAAACTTAGGAGGATCTGGTCAAATCCTGAAACAAAATCAAAATCTCATTAGACTTTTCCACAATATGCTTAATACTTTAAATATAAGTATAACAATATAGTAACACAAACATGCATCACGTCCTAGTAGTGGTTTGGAAATCATCTTTAAGTTGTTGGTTGTGTTATAAAGGTGTCTTAGCCCTAACTACCCTTGGTGAAGTACGGCCTCTTTAAATCCTTTAAGTTAAAAAATCCATAAAACATTACAACTGGTACACAAAAATTCAATAAAATAATAAAATTGATTGATTTCTAATCCTCATTGCTCTTAACTGCACAGCTGGGCATGTTGTGTCTTCTGCTTTGTATTCTTGGTGGAAGTGAGTAGGTTTTAATGGAAAAGACCTTTTTCATACTTCCACAATAAATTTATTTAAAAAGCGCTTTCGCCGGTTAAGGCATCATCAGTTTGATATTGTTTACAGAAAAACATGTGTAAAATAGAAAAAAACATATGATAAAATAGAATAAAATTTAAAACTAACTGTAAAGACCAAAAACTAATAAATTATAAAAGAATTATGTAGAAAAATATGGTTTGCAATTCATAATTCTTTTATAATTTATTAGTTTTTGGTCTTTACAGTTAGTTTTAAATTTTATTCTATTTTATCATATGTTTTTTTTCTATTTTATATATATGTTTTTCTGTAAACAATATCAAACTGATGATGCCTTAACCGGCGAAAGCGCTTTTTAAATAAATTTATTGTGGAAGTATGAAAAATGTCTTTTTCATTAAAATGTTGTGTCTTGCAGAAGAAAACAGTGATGGTAGCTGGAATCATCCAAGGCAGCAAAGAGTGACAGAATAATAATATCTGCATTGCCAGTTGCTGATTGGTGGAATCAATCAATTCATGGCTGATACAATATACACTTACATGTCAAAACAACACGAGTTTGGATAAGTAAAATCATTGGAGGATATACAATAAAACTAATTTATCTAACGCTTCAAGTATCTGATGTTACAATTCACAGCAGTGCTTTGGTGACAGGAGTCCAATGGTTTTGGCTCTAACTCTGACTCACATCAAACCAGTTTCTCTTTAGTATTCTCAGATGCTTTTGAGAAGACAGTAAATATTTGAAGTGAAAAAGATTTTTGTTTTCGGACCCTAAGAGTAGGAGTAAGACTGGTGACCTATCACCCTCTCTCAAGAGATTTACATCAAACCGGACTCTAGTAGTGGGCAGCTTAAGAATGAAACTTTGGTTTCAAGATCAGAATGGCATTGAAAACCAGGACGAGAAATTATTACAGTAGAGAGAACTGCACTTGGAGCGGGCTGGGCTGTTCTGGCTGCAAAGTATGGCAATGCTTAGACAGAGTCTGTTCACAGAGATGGGGAAAGGAGAACGGGTGTGACTTTTAGCCTGCCCTTTACATGGCAGGCATTCTTAGCATTTCTCTTCAAATATGTGATCGGTGTGACCTGAGTTTAAGTCACAATGGGACGACTGTTACCTGATTACTCAAAAAAAAAACCCTGACCTCTTTATGGCCCAAGAGACTTGCAGTTCTCTGGAAGAGAAACAGGAAAACCCATACGAGAAAAATTCACCACAAAAGGAGTTAGAGCCAACAATGGTGTTGAGACACAGCATGATTGTTGTGAGTCTTGACTTAAGTTATCTCACCTGAGGAAGAGATCAGATTACAGATCTCGAAATGTGTTACGTCTTTTTGTATCACCAAACAATGGCAAATGTCCGAAAAGTCCTATACCTAGACTATATAGAATGTCTTCAAGTAAATACATGAATTTAATTAAATTTATATTCCAACAACTTCTTTGATCACATAAATAAATTAATCAGTTTTTTGAAGATCATATGTCAGGATTTCTATCAATGTGATTATCTATATTTCATTGATTATACAGGTTATTATTTTTAGTAATGCAGAGATAAAATGATTGTGTTGTTTACATTATATTGCTTTAAAAAACTTATAACATTAATTATACAGGTACAACATATCTACAAAATGTTATAGCCTTCTTTTATACTTAAAATCCAGTTAACTATTTCGGACTATATTTAGCCTATTTTAGATTATATGTTTATGACATATTATCACCAATAATGTGTCTATTATTTAAAAGTAGTGGAAAAATGGGAAAATATAATAGCTTAACATATTTACTTATACTAAAATATTACTTTTACCTCATTTAAACTAAAATGTTGACTAAACAAAGTGCACTGAATACTTATTTACACAAATAAAAAACATTATTTCATTCTTTTTGTTTCAAATGGTATACTATCCTTAAAATATAGGCTATTTTAAGTATTTACAAAATTAAAATTAGAAGTAATGAAAAAAATATTCCCATGAATAATTAGAAATGCACCATATTGATAAATAAACTTTCATTACAAAACAACGCAATAAAACATTTAAATATAATTTATTTTTTCTTTTCATTAAATACAATATTAAATAAACTTTACTGTCATAAAGAAATAATATATGGTACTACTGAACGTTTTAGTTTTAATTCAATAACTGAGACTTAACCAGCTGATATTTCCAGCTTTGACATCCAAATGACATTAGTTCCTGTTTCCAATGTCATGATGGTTTATTCTGTAAAGCCATATTGAATTTTCTACTAAAAATAAATTTTAACTCAATTTACAGGAAAATTTAATATTTAGCAAAAAAATTAACTTTTGTAAGTTATAAATGAATAAAACTATTCATCCAAACTGAATATCTAACAAGAAATAGAGCATCCATTACTATAACAGTATCAGTTTTTGACGATATTTACAGTTTAAATTTAATTTAAAGTTCTATAAAAGTTATGAACGTGACATATGAGTTTAAGTGGATAGTAAAAAGCAAATAAAGATGATTTAAAATGTCGCTATCTTGTTCATACAATAGGCAAAGTTCATGGTGAGATAAAAATATTCCAATTGTCTCATTCATTCAATGCAATTTTATTGACTGTTGTATCATGCTTTGAACATAAAGAAGCATTACAATGGATAGTACACTTTGTTTTTAAAGAGACAATACTACATCAATTTAACACACCATTATGCACAATATCTAGACTGATAAAGCTGTCAGATGTGATGGTTTATAATTCTAAATTAAGGTCGGGTATTGAACTCTGCTACATGTAGGAGGGGAAGGTTAAAAGTCATATTTAACGAACTGTTGCGTATTGAGTATACATTAGATAATTTTATTTAACTAACTAGAAATCTATGTCTGGATGATTTTTCAACAAATGACCATCCACACTGATATATGAGTACATGAAATCATTGAATTAATAATTTGAGAGTATGGCAATGATTGTGGTTTATAAGTTGAAATATTTCCAATATGAGTTTCATTTAAAGGGCGATACATATTTTATACACAAATGTAGTCCAGTTATTTAGACACGGTTTTGAATTTGCCAAAACCACTGCTAAGCGGTACCTATGGTCTCCAGTTGAACTCTATTGAATGTATGGGGTTTTTGGTCCCATAGTACAATGTACGATAGTTGGGCTCAAAGTCCTTCAGCAGTGGTGCCAACATTGTAGCATTTGTAGCAAGAAGGGAGGATTTCAACTTTGCAACAGATATGCCACTTGTTCTGTTCTGACATTCTGTATTTTTATAATCACTTTATGTCCTGAGGTTATATTTGAAGTTTTTCACCCTTCACAGAAGGAAGGGATGTTAAATTTGTTTTGAGCCCAAAGTTATATTTATTTTCTAGTTTTTTTCTTCTTAATATTCCTTTACTAGTTGACATGAATGCCGATTATATTCTTTGGTAATATTAAATTGCGTAATCATTTGTGCAACCTTTACTCAAAACTGTATATGTTAAAGTTCTGCTTTAAAAGAATTAATACAGTAGATTTTCTATAAATTATGACCATTTGCATTTACTCACTTGCCAATGCATGAAACTGACGCAACATGTGGACCTATGTCTGTACTAAACTGTTTGAGGGGGGGAGTACAACCATACTTTTACAATGTGATGACTGTAAGTAAAGTTTGCAATCGCATACCTTTAGAAAAATAACAGATCTCATGGTGGAAATTTATAAAAATGTTAAATACTCATAGATATACGTATTTAAGACCAAAATGTATATCTATATCTTTCTGCTTAGTAAACACATTATTGTTATTTTACATAAAATCTTGAAAATTTTTAACCTGCCACATTGCTTATTTCTCTACCTCTTGTTTTTTAACCCTTTGGACGCCAACGCCCAAGGCTGCCGCCCTACCCATCACGTTAGCCCCGAACCAACTGCACTAGCCAAAACCGCCAGCCCTGTTTTGACGTTTTTGTAACCTTTTACGCTTTGCTCTGTATTATCCTTAGTTTTTATGTTAATTGAATGTTTATTTTTTTATTTGTAGAAAATTATTTGTGCTATCAAACAGTGTTATTATAAATAGCATTTAGAATGGAACTACATTGTTTATGATGTGGTAATGCCTAACCAAAACATTTGTTTACATAAAAATTTCACTTCAGGCCAAAATATCGGTACGAAAAAAATATTTTTATCTGTCGGTGATATTTTTATTCGTTACAGATATTATATCTAAGACTGCTCACAAAAATTTAGAACTGAAAGTTGAAAAATAGTTTCACAAAAAATACTTTCAATTAGTGTTGATATTAGAAAAAATGTACTATAACTAGAATATTAATTTTACAGCAGGAAATACGTTTGTACATACTTACATAGTATTAAAATGAGAGCATCTTCTCACTACTATAAGTCTATATCATAGATTTTCTTCAAAAAAGTAAGAAAAATCTTTGTCAACAAAATAATTTATTATTTACAAAATATACACATTTGTCCCCGTCAATTCTAACATGTGTGTTTAGGGAAACACTATGGGTCGACACTAAACTGAACAAAATTGATTACATATAGTCTTATTTACTTCTAAAATAGCCCTAAAAAGTTTAAACAGACTTTTCAAGTTAAAAATAACTTTTAAAAGATGTTTTTCTCGAACGGCTGATCAATCGGACGTTGGCGCTTTTCGCCCTGACCTCGGCAGTCCGATCGATCGAACGTTGGCGTTTTTCGACTAGACTTCGACGGTCCGATCAACCGGACGTTGGCATCCAAAGGGTTAATAATTTATTTTTACAAACAAAGAAGTAATTCTTCTAATTAGAATATGAAGATATGCCAACATTAAGAGTCTCTATTTAGTTTAAAAGATACACTATATATATATATATATATATCTTAATCTATATTATATATTATATCTTATTATATATCAAAATTCAACAATTATGTAACAAATTTTACTGCCACACTTTTCATATCCAAAAATTAAAAAAATTTCATGGCATGAGCCAATTGCTATTCCAAAATATTTAGTGAATTCTTTGATTGTAATACGGAAATCGTTCATAGCCATTTCTTCCACTTTTTTCACATTTTCATTGATTGTTGATGTGCGTCCATGTGTATGTCCAGAGCGTTCACCATCTTCAATGTCTTCACAGTCATCTTTGAAACGTTTATACCACTCGTAAACACTTGTTTTACTCATAGCAGACTCACCACGGGCCTTTGTTAACATTTCCAACAGTTTAATTTTATTTCATTTTTCACACAAAATTTGATACAAATTCTTTGATCCATTTTTTTAAGAAACGAAATTTGCTGAGGAGTTCATAAAATATGTCTAACCTTAACAGCTGCCACTGAAAAAGTAAACAATGAGTAAAGCTGGAAAACAATAACTTCAGGAGCATGCCATCATAATAAAAATACCGTGAATAATAATAATTGAAGTAATCATGTATGCTGTACAAGAGAATCTACAGAGATTTAACCACATCCATCAACATAATATAAGACATTCCCAACAGTTTACTCTACCTGCACATCGCCTAGAACTCTTCCAGAGAAAGCCGTCCTATGCCGGAGCAAAGTTTTTCAATGCCCTACCAACAAGCCTCAAGAATAGTCTACCCACAACTCTAAAGAAGAATCTGAAAGACTGGTTCATTGACAAATCTTTTTACTCCATTGATGAATATTTGTGCAGAAATTATGAAACTCTGTAAATATAACATTGTATTGTTTTAAGTTAATATGACACACTTTCTAAACTTGATGTTTATGAAATAAAGATTTTGATTCTGATTCTTGACAACCGGACTCTCCAAACCTGTGAAAGTTAAAAATTTCTGTTACTTTTTGAACATACCTCGTACAGTTTAGTTTCGTAGTGTTTCATTATTCTGTGACCGCCACCATATTATTGGATAGTCTACTATTACATTAATTTGTTAACCCTACATAGGGCGCTAAACGGAGTTTTTCCTCCGTGTATTTTTTATTATTAAAAATAGTACTACTTTTCTGATGTTGGCAGTCGTTTCCCGCAGTGTACTTCACGAGCATCTTTCGGGGAAGCGAAACAATAGCCTCCCGCTTATCTTTGTCAAAATCTGTCAGTATGAGGTCTACTTCCGTGCGAGACTGGACGATTCCTCCGTGAGCGCCCGATGTCGTGTTTGTAGTCCTTGGACGAAATTCCGTGTGCGCCTAAATGTGTGACCCGAGATGGTCTCTTTTTAAGTTTTACAATATATTTTATTTGAATTTTGTGAAATGGAGAATGAAGACGAGAAACTTGTCAGTACAGTACCCGTGTGCTAGGGAACATTTCAGTACTGTTTATGGAGTGAACATTGTCGTTATAAGAACCAAAAAAAAATGTTTTGAAACTTTGTGTAGTTTTAAAAAAATTTTTAGTAAAGAATAAATTTTGATTTTAGAATAATAATTGACATTACAATTGTATAATATCTCAAGAATTGAAGTAAGTTGTTTTTTTAAGAAGTTAAAAACGAAGTTAATTTCCATATATTATTACAGAAGGTTAAACATTTTTACAATTAATTGCATTATTCCTTAAAATAAATCATGTTGTTATTATACAATAACATTTTTTTAAATTTCGAAATTGTTATTTGGAAAATTTATGACATAAGAGAGTAAGTTTTATTTAAATTCTAAAAATGAATATATTACATTGTAATTAAAGCAGTATGAATATTTAAAAAAAATAAAAACAGTTTAAACGACTATAATATAAATTATTCGCTAACCTGGAGGAAACCTCCGTGAGCGCCTGATGGTGTTTCTAATTTTAAGCGCCTGATGGAGGGTTAATTGCTGATAACAGTGCTCCACACATTTATTTTCAACCAACTGTTTTTAAAACAATATTGTTAAAATAATGCAATGATGTTAAATAAAAGCGAGGTGGTCCTCATAGTATGATCATCTTTAAATTTACCTGAATCACTTAAATCATCAGTTGCTCTTTGATGAATATCTCTCTGAGTTTCCATTTTGTTATCCTCCGTCAGTCCATCTACTTTATGAATGAATACTTCAAACTTAATGACTGGATTCACTTTATAAGCTTTTGTGACAGTTAGATGAAGTTTGTTTAAAGCATCCATGTAGTCATCCTGTAAACAAGTGTTTTATTTTAAAACAAAATCAGTTTATTTGCATTTTAAAGTTATGTTAAGTTTATATTTCCTCTGAATTTAAAAAATATTTGACTACATTTTAAGCAGTAAAATATTACATAATAATAAATAGCATAAATTTTATGCAAAAATAAAAGTAAAATTCTAGTCTATGACCTTTATATAATAACCCATTCACAAGTACATGAAAATTTGCTACTAATATTTGGATTAGCTAATTGGTTTTAATAATTTGTAATATTTGCTTTTAATTTTTTTATGTTTGAAAATTTAGGTATTGGCAGTGTAGTCAGGTACTACCATGTCTGATTTTTTAACATTGGTGCTTCATGTATATACAGGGCTGCCACTCACTACATGCTCTAAAAATAGTGAAAAGTGAGCTTTAAAACTGAAATAGTGAGGGAAAAGTGAGCTTTCAGCACAAAAAGTGACCATAAAGTGAGTAAATTCGGGTGATTTCGTGACCTTTTTGACCTAAATCCGCTTTAAAAATGACCTGAGGAACATTGAAAAATGTAATATAATCGTAAGCCTCATGGTCTGAGGGAAGGCAGAAGGAAAAGAAAAGTAAATACAAAAGGTTAAACTTTCTTTATTACAGTCTAACATCAAACAGTGACAATGAGAAAGATACAAATTTTCTTTCGAACAAAAAATAAATAATATTTAATTAAATTGGCAGTTCGTATTCTCATGAACTAATTGGAAGCTGGGTCATCCGGGTCCTTGTTCGAATCCTCGCGCCGTCGCTTGCTGTGGTTCTTAAACATGCATTCAAGGAGGGATGAAGTTCGCTTCTGCACTGCCTTCATCAAGGGATTCGCGGTATTCTGCCGCATTTCCTCCGCGCGAGCCAGCATACTCTGCGCCCCCTCCAGCATGCCCTGAGCTACTTTCGCTGCCTGAATGTCTCCCTTCTGGAGGGCGGCTTTGAGCTTCTTATTGGCATCATTCACGAGTGCATTTGCCGCTTTTCTTTCTTCTTCCTCCTGCCCAGTGGCCTTCTTTAAATCATTTTGAAGATCCTGCAACTCCTTTCTCTTATCTCTTTGCCTAGCCTCGTCTGCTTCCTTTTGCTGGAGCGCCCTCTCATCCTCCTCTCGTCGTCGCAGCTCCTCTTGCTTTTACTGCCGCTCAGCCTCCAAATATTCCTTGTAGTGGCTACTAGCTCCGGCAGCAGCTTTTCAAAAGCTCCGGAGTGATGGGGACCCGATGAGCTTTTACCTCCGAACTGCTTCATCCCGTCGTGAGTGTTGATGCGCGCGTTGAGCGTACGCTCCTCCATTGCAGATCGATCAGCAGGCATTTGAATTCGTGACTCAGAAAAGCCCCGTTCCACGTCTGCACTCCCATGTGCTGCAGCCAGAATGGCCTTGACGACTTTAGAGACGATAGGAAATTTGGTCTCACCGCTGAAATCCTTCAGATCAAAAATTCTACTCCAGTAATGGTCGATCCTCATACCGGTCTCGTATTCTGGGAGATTTTCAAGCTGCAGGAGTTTCCATTCATCCCGCAGATTGTCTTCTTGAACATCGGGGGGAATGTCAGTCTCATCAATTTGTAGACGTGTACGATGCCTCGCGGCCGACCGAGATTCCTTGATTTGTTGAGGTTGAAGGCACTTCAAATACCTAGTTTCTTTCCCAGTCTTCTCCAATGTATGGGACGTTTACGATAAAACCAATTTGTAATATAGAACCTTTATTGGTTAACGCACAACACGAACCATCAAAGGGTATCAAGAATACAAAAATAGTGCAAAAACTTACCTCAGAGAGAGAGAATCCTCTACGAGTGTTGATGCGGCCGCTACAGTACACCATGCGACAAGACGCTCGCCCCTGCCCCTCACTCTGGTCGCGCTCGCGCCGGCTCAGTCTCCGTCACAACAAACAGACTGCCTGCTCGGGCTAGCTGCCTGCCTCGGACAGCTTGGCGTATTCGCCACCCCTCCCGAGTGGCGCTGCAAGCTGCCGTGAGGGTACGTTGCGCTCCGCAAGCATCCGCGGTGTCTTTTGAAACTAGTTCCCAGCTTCCGCGCGTGATACAAAACGTAGGAATAACATTTCTGTGTGTAGTAAGCACGATTTGGCCATTTTCGAACACCAGACAGACGAAAATAGTGAGGATAGTGAGTAAATTGGCGGAATAGTGAGGAAAGTGAGGCCCTTTCGAAAATAGTGAGTTGTAGTGAAAAAAAGTGAGTCAGTGGCAGCCCTGTGTATATATGACCTTAGAGTTAATCCTTTTATTGCTGATGTCTGATGCATTGAACATCCTGGTTTTCTCTTATGCTATGAACATTCAATATCATTCTATGACAATATTTTCTTAACATGTTCAATCGTTGTGAAACTGTCAAAGCATACAGAACTTTACACCTCTTAGATTTTAAGTAACATTATAAAAATTGAAGGTAAAATCTCAAATATTGAACTTCTATAGAGTAAAGTTTAGAGAAAGTGTTATACTAGTGCAATTAAACTACATGAAAACGTGCAGATAATTACTGGTTTAATAGGAAAATACTATTTAAAAATCGAGGTAATTATAAAATCCAAGCAGGATCTGATTATCACCAAAAAGTTGAGGAAAAACAGATGGTATTTTCTTTTACCTCGTTTCTATAGTGTAACGATGAATGATGTTACAAACATTACCTGTGCATCTATTACAAACACCAAGGCACCACACCCTCCGAAAATCATTTCTGAATCAAACGTGGGATCAAAGAAATCGATCTGTCCAGGAAAGTCCCATATTTGAAACTGGACAAAGGAGGAGTTTGAGATATCTTCTTTAACTATTTTATTGGTACTTTCTAGGAATAGCGTTTCATTGGGTGACATTTTTTGAAAAACGACCTTCTGTATAGATGACTTTCCACTTCTGAAACAAATCATGTTTTTAGTGAAAATGAAATCTTATAATATAATTATAATATAATAATAATATAATATAATAAATGTGATTATTAACCCACATTCTCGTAAGAAACATAAAAATGAACATTTTTTGGAATAAAATACCTGTAGATATGTTAACCTTAAATGGGCCCCATTTTGCAGAAAAATATTTTAGGAATCACTCTATTAAAAAAAAAAGCACTGAGTATATACCTCCTAAAACGTTGATTCTATACAAAATGGGGGCCATTTGATGTTCAGTGTTGGCCATATTTTAACAGCCACCATTAGGTAGTGAATAAAGCTTATGAAGTGTACTTTGCAGCATTATTTTCTAGTATTAAATACTTATAAAATAATACGCATATTGACCTAAGCTTGCATTTAATATTTCCATGACACTACCCACGCGCCATCTCCTATGTTTAAAAATACATACGTCCAATACATTAAATGGTTAAAATTCATCACTTGCATCTCATGCAGATAACAGCAAATTTGTCTCTGTTATCTGCATTAAACTACTGATCATGCTCTGTATACTTAATATCTTCTAGAATGTAAAATACAAACTAATATTTCAGACTCTTTGGCAAAGTATAGCAGAAATGGTTAACAGCTGTTTAGTGTCAATAATCTGAATCTGAACACAATATTATCATTTTTCAAAAATTCAATATATTTTAAGAAATTTTAAAACATTTTCTCCTTATAAAAATCTTTCACAGACTTGAATGGATATTTTTTAAAGTAATTGATGGAATCGGTCAAGCCATTCTCAAGATTAGCACTTAGCAAGACATACAACAATTCATTTTTATTTATGAGAATATAAGTTACTACATTATAATAGGATAGTTTTGTTAAAGAAAATATAACAGAAATGGGTGCAGGAGACTAAAATGAATTAAGCCAATAAGAAGAAGACCTACAGATGATAAGATGAAATGCTGAAAGACTTGTGTAAGTTATGAAATTAATATTGGTAACCACAAAATATTTAAAAATTCAAAAAAGTGAGGTAAAGTGCCACATGTGCAACAACTTCTGGCATGTTAATGAACAACTGTAAATACAGATTAACCTGAAGTACCATCATTAATACCTTCGTAAGCCCATGAGCAGAATTCTAGGTTTCTGTTCTCCTGCAAGAGGTCCTCCTGGTCCATCACCATCTGGTTCAAACCCTCCGTAGCCAAATCCTTTGGGAAACGATCCAACATATTCCTGGCTAAATTGATCTTCTTCATCTTGATCGAAAGACTAAAAGAACAAAAAATATTATAAGGTTTTAAGGTACTGGTTAATGTAATAATTACCTTTAGACTATGTAACATCTTAAAGCATTTGACACATAATTTATCTCTCTCAGATACAGTTGCAATTATTTATGTAATAAACCTCAGCCATTGTAATCAGTCTCATTACACTTACAATTTCTGTCGTCAGATCACGTTGGACGATCTGGCACGTGATCTGAGGTCGGGAAAGTAACAACCAGAAATGCCCTGGCCATCAGTGCGGGCTTCGGTGGTGCCTTTGGCAAAATGAAAACATCCCTCGAGATCAAATCAAAAATCAAAACATCCTTTAATAACATGTTCAATTGAGAACAGAAATGGTGTCAATTATACATAGTCATAATTCAAGTCACATAGAGATACAAATTATACATTTGTAAATGAGTCAGTGAAATGTTTTAACAGATAAAGCGTTCTTTGGAATCGGTTAGTCATGTTGAAGAGAACTCGTTGATGGAGTAAAATGGACGTTCGGCCAACCAGCTGTGAAGTCTTGATTTCAGCTTGCTTCCACTTCCTGTTCTTATGTCCCTTGGTAGACGGTTGAAGAATTTAGCACCTTTATATGTGGTTTTTTTCTCATATTGAGTGAGGCGATGTGCTGGGAGGTTGTAGAGGTTGGCATTACGTGTGCAGTAGGTGTGTAGAATCCGATCCTCTTAAGAGATCTTCTCCATCCACGTACATCACAACTTCTTTGATGTAGAGTCCCAACAATCGTTAAGATATTAATGATTTAAATGCTTCCCTGCAGCTGTCAAGTCGTTGCAGTCCGGCTAAAGTTCTGACTGCCTTTTTTTGAATGACCAGGATTTTCTCGATGTTTTCTGCAGAAGCTGCACCCCAGACGGCAAGGCCATACCTTAAAGTGTGTTTCGAAGAGTGCAAAATATGCAGTTCTTGCTGTTGCTAGGTCACTAATGGCCTTAATTTGTTTAATTGCATAGACACTAGTGTTTAATTTTTTACAAAGATTTTCTATGTGTGGGGTCCAGCATAACATGTTGTCTAGAGTTATGCCTAGAAATTTCACTTGGCTTTTCCAAGGTGACGCCTGGTATCTGTGGTACATCTTCGTTTCGGTGCCCAAATCCAACTTGGTTAGTTTTTGTAGGGTTGACGACCAGGTCATTGTTATGGCAGTACTGATAGGCCATGTTAAGAGCTATGTATGCGGTAACGGCTAATTTATCAGTTGTTTTGTCATTTAGTAACAGTGTCGTATCATCCGCATACATGATGGTAAAACAGTGGTCCTGAAGAAGTTGGGGCATGTCATTAGTGAATAAAACGAAGAGGACTGGGCCCAGCACAGAGCCTTGAGGTACGCCACGGGTTACTGGCAATGTATTTGATTGCACATGTTTGGTAATGCCATTTTCTGTGTGCTTGAGCTCCACCAGTTGGTGTCGTCCAGTTAGGTAGCTTTTGAACCAGTCTTTGGCTTTCCCTGATATGCCTAAGGCTTCCAGTTTTGTTATAATGAGTTCATGGCTCAAGCAGTCGAAATGCCTTTGAAAAATCTAAAAAAAGTGCAGTAGAGAGTTTTTCGCTGTTCGAGGTCGTCAATAACAGATTCTATGAGTTTAATCATGGCTGTTGTGTTGTTGACTTGCCCTTAATAAAGCCCATGCTGTGCGTTTGTGAGGAGACAGTTTTCGTTGCAGTATGTCAGGAGTCTTTTAAGGACTATTCTTTCACATAGCTTTGAAAATGTTGATATTTTGGGAGATCGGTCGATAGTTGCTAGCAGTGGCTGGGCAACCCTTTTTGTGTTTTGGATACACCTTGGAGATTTTCATTCCTGATGGAAAAAGTCCTTGATCAAACGATTTATTGAATATAACTACCAGTGGTGTGCTAAGTTCATTGATACAGTGCTTTAAAAGTTTTGGTGATATTTCATCATTGCCGGAAGAACTTTTTGGTTTGAGATGTTTTACTATTTCTTTTAATTTCTTGGTCATTAGTGTGAGGCAGGGTTGAGAATGTGTGATTTAATGTTTTTTTGTGAATGGGCTATTGCATTTGATCTCTTTTTTATTACTTTTTAAGGTTTCCTCCGCGATGCTGGTGAAGAATTTGTTTAGGTGGTCTGCAATTTTTCCTGCATCTCGGACTATTTCACCTTCTATTTGGAGATTTATTTCATGTGACTGTTTTTTCTTGACTCTTACATTGTTTATAACATCCCAAACAGCCTTGGGACTTGTTGTCAGAATCATTAATGTAATTTTTAGATGCCTCCTTTCTTAATGACTTAAGCCTCAAGTCATTATGTTTTTTTCACTTCAGCGGCTTGTCTCTTATCGTTAGGGTCTCCTGTTACTTCATAATGATTTAGAGCTTTTAGGTAACTGTTTTTTAGTTTTAAAGCATCTGCATCTGCGAAGTGTTTGGGTTTAAGTCTGTGTTTTTGCCTTTTTCTTTATTTTAGGGCAGGCCGTGTTGAAGGATAGGGACAGTTTAGCGCTAAAAATATTATATGCCTCTTCTGCTGTCGGGGCATAGATGACAGGTTGCCAGTCCTCTTCTTGAAGTAAAGCTTTCAACGTGTCAAGATTTCGTCGTTTTAGGCATCGGTAAAGTATTTGTGGTCTTTGTGGTTTCTCCCGGGTAAGTTATATTGCACATTTTGGGCTGTGTGGTCTGAGAGGCCAGCATTTATTACACTTGCATCAACATCTGTCGAGTCAAGGTTAGTACAAATACAGTCTATGGATGTTTCAGAGTGAGCTGTTATTCTAGTAGGAGGTAAGTCCACCCTTGTCAAATTATGGGAGAGCTAAAACTTCATTCAGTTTAATTGTCTTTATGTCAGGGTTGATGCTGTCAATGTTTGATGTCACCCATAAGGACTAATGGTAAGTTCTCAGTTTTTGTTTTCCTCAATTACTTGTGAGAGTATGTTTAACCCATCATCCAAGTTCCCCGCTGGTGATCTGTACACTCCCATTACATGAATAATTCTTCTGTCTACCTTGATCTTTATCAGCGCAAGTTTCACATGCGATTTCTTCACAGTACTGGTGTATGTCAATGGATTTCTGAATATTCTGTAAGGTTTGATTTAACATAGATAGCTACACCGCCTTGTTTGTGTGTTTTCCTGCTGAAATGAGCCTTTAAACTGTAGTTGGGAATGTGACAACATCCTTCGAATTTGTTCTTGCTTAAGGCCATGCTCTGTCAAGATTATAATTTCAGGATTGGTATCTTCTATTAGATGGAGGAGTCTGTCTATTTTAATTAGAGACACCCTGGATATTTTGGTGAAGGATACTTAATCTGGTTTTGTTTTGAGGCTGGCTTGTCTCTAAAAAATAGGTGGATGTGCTGGGATAGTTGACATTGTGTCCAGTAGACATGAAGTCTTTATTGGTATTGGAATGCAGGCGAGTTGGTTTATTAAAGGAGTGGTTTATTTTTGTGTAGAAGTCAGTGTGTTTCCTGAAAAAATCCTCCAGGTCTTCGTCAACCGGGTCGTATTCGTGCAGTTATTGGGGGTTCTTTCCCGGTTCTTGAAGGACATGTTGACACGTATGGTTCTTTTATGTTTTATTGGGGGGGGAGTTGTGATTGTCTTGGGGGTTTGGCCTTCAGTAAGGATTTTTCTGCATGGGAAGTGGCGGCTTTCATCTTTTGCACTTGAAGGGAGACACTGAATTTGTTCTCTTCTTTCTTATTGACAACTGGTTTTCTTGCATATTGTGGTATCTTTTATGTTTGTGTGAGGGGTTTTTGAACGATACGTGCATTCCTCTGCATTTTTCGTAAGTGTTAGTAGTACTCAAATTCAAGCTCAGATCACGTGAGTGCTCGTAAAAGTAAACTTTAACTTTAATACTGCTAACACGGTTATTATAACCTAAGCTAAACATATTTATATCGCATAATAACAAGCAGTAGACAGAGACAAAATGGCCAAAGTATAATACCAAAGCACTAGTCATTGTCATACCTTATTGGTAAAAATCGCTTAAGAAATAACTATTTTATGGGAGGTTTCGTATTACACATGCAAAATAAATGGCCCATAATTTGGCAATATTTGAAGAGCTGCTGTAATTAAAATGCATCACTGAAAATTTAACACTAAACGAATGGAAACATAACAAAATTAATTATTATGCAAGTATTATTAAAATTAACAAGTATGCAAGTTCAGTTTGCAATTGGTAGTGTTACAGAAAAATGTATTCTTTACAAGAGATGACACACATGCACCTGATCTTGCTAACTGCAATCATGCTGATTCACATCATTTGTATGCACAAAGGTTTCCAAATAGAAATTTACCAAACGAGAAAACATTTGTAAGACTTCATGATCATTTGTATGGTTTCGTATTACACATGCAAAGTAAATGGTCCATAATTTGACAGCATTTGAACAGCTGTTATCTAAATCAGCTGTTACTGTAATTAAAATGCAACAGTGAAATTGACTAATGAACTTTTAATATCTAGTAAATAGTTATTTTCCATAACACTACCAATGGCAAACAGATCTTACAAACGTGTTAATTTGTTTATGTTTACATTTATTAGATGTTAAAGGTACATTAGTCAGTTTCAGTGTTAAATTTTATTACAGTAATAGCTGTTCAAATATTGTCACAAATTATGGGCCAATTATTTTTGCATGTGTAATATGAAACCGCACATAAAATAGTTATTTCTTAAGCGATTTTTACCAATGAGATATCCCTAAATAGAAGTTATTTAACATTTTTTTTCTTACAACATTTTGATAAAACAGTGGTTAATTAGATATTTTATAAAACAAAAATTGAATGACCGCCATTTTAAAATATTAAAACCAATTAATACATATTTTTTCGAATATATTACCTTCTGACATGGAACAAGTTTTGTAACCGTAGTAAGTTTTGTAATCGTAAAAGTAACAAAGATAAAATTGTTGAAATGAAAAAAAAAAAAAAAAACAAACAAAATGGCATATTGCTGCAAAACGAAGTGGAAATTGGAAAAAAATGTTCTTTATTTTTAGCTTAAAATCACACATAGAATTTGAAATGGATAGCCAGCCCATCCTTTTTTTACACCCTGTATACGTGGACGTGATGATTGCTAAAACACGACAGTGGTTATGCACGCAGGGCAATTCCTCAGTAAAGAATTAAGTGTTAGATGTTAAAAATATTCAACAAAGAGCAGGTACATTAATTTTTACCGATTGGACTGAACACAGTGATTTTTTTCACTTTTATTTATGGTGATTACCAATCTATAGAGGCAAATAATATCAGCTGTTCATTTACACAGCGTTTGGTCAGAACTAATGCTTCTTGGGTTAAGAATGTTTAGTTGTAAGGTAAGTTCCTCAATTTTCTAACCATCTTCTATGTGTTTCAATGGAATAGTATTAACCCTTTACATAGCATGTATAAACTATTTAGATACACTATCCTGAGTCTCACATGCAAAGAAGAGTTGAAGTTCATTAACTGGTACTTCAGAATAACGGAAAACCATGCATGTCCCAACCAGTCGCACAAACCTAAACTGAATTCTATCCAAAGCATCGGTGTGCATCCTCATGTAGGGGCACCAGGTGACAGGTGCGTACTCCAATAATAGACGCACAAGTGTCTTGTAAAGCGTGATCAGAGCAGAAGGTGAAGTAAAATCTCGGGACGATTTGAAGATGAACCCCAGCTGTTGGCATGCATTGTTGGAGACATAATGTATGTCTCCTGCAGGATTCCAAGATGATGACACCGCAACACCAAGGCTCTTGATACTATCAACCCTGTCTAAGTTGGAATCATATTGAACGTAATCGTGCATGAATAAATTTGAGCCCCGTGAGAATATGAGGATAGAGATTTCCGGCATTGAGTCCCACATAGTTTTCAGTTCAGCACTCCACAACTTGACGGCAGCAAGGGAATTGTACAACTGAATACAATCATCTGCAGTGACGATCCTACTGAAGATCTTGAGATCGTCAACGAATAGGAGGTATTGAGAGGATATTGCTGTGCCAACATCGTTAATAAAGAGCGCAAACATTAACGATGCTAGATGTGAGCCCTGTGGAACATCCGATGGTACAGGAATGGGTTGTAATAGGGCACCATTAAATCAGACTGTTAATGTGCGATCTGTGAAGTAACTCTCAATCCAGGATAAGAGATATCCATGCACTTCGTATCCCTACAGTTTAGCAAATAACAAGAGATGGCATACCCGGTCAAACGCCTTTGAGTAATCAAGGTATATGCAGTTAACCTGCATTTTCATACTAAAAGTACGTAGTCCTCCATAACAACTAGATTTGTCACTGTTGATTTTCCCATTAAGGAATCCGTGTTGTTTAGGTGTAATAACATTTTTTTAATGCAAAAGCCAATTGGTCCAGAACATGTGCCTCAAAGACTTTGGCCATGGTGGGTTGTATAGCAATTGGCACTTTTAATTTGAAACATCACTCACAAGATTTGAAAATTGGTACCAAGTAGTTGTTCTTGAGATTGATAGGAAAGATTCCATTAGATAAAAGGGCCAGGTGAGGGGCCAATGCATGATCACAGTGCTTGATAACACTTGGAGGTATATTATCTGGTCCAGCCCCCCTTCTAGGTATCAAGTGATAGTAATTTTTCAAAATTACTAATCACTTCAACTCATTAGTAAACTATGGTGGAAAACTGGATCTGCGGTTCTTCCTGAGTGGGGTATCGAGACAAATTACTTTCTGGAGCCGATGGGAGAAAACCATGAATAGCATTTTGATGTTGCATTGTGAGCTCATTGTTGGGTAGTCAACTCGGTAAATCTTAAGATCAGCGACTACCACTCTGGTCGACGTAATTTTTTGCATACTAACCTCAGGTTAACGTAATTTCACAGAAGAAAATAGTCCCAATTGTCGCCGGGACCGTTTACCCCCCCCCCCCCCTAAACAAATTGATAAAAATAAAATTAAAAAAATTGTAATTAAACAAAATTTAAATAAAAACAATTATAATTTTTAAAAATTTTTACTTATCTTAATGGTATTTTTTATATTTCTGATCAGCCCCTCTAGAATTTGATATTTTACTGACAGGTACTATCTCGAGGGATGTTTTTCTTTCCTTGACATCAGCGCGGGGCAACACCAAAGCCGAAGCCCGTGCTGATGGCCGGAGGCACTCATCTCAACTCGATAACAAATAATAAATTTTTAGCTCAAAATTTAAGAAAAACATTGTTCATTTGGATCAAAATTCTGCTCATTACAGTATTATTTTTCATTTACGTTTGCAAAGATGGCGCCACATCCGATGACATCATCACGAGGTTGAATCATGGTCACAAAAGGTCACGTGATGCCCGATAATCAAACAAACATGCTTCGAAGAATAGCGTGTGACAAGAACCATCGCACGCCATGTCAACAACTTCACTAATTATTCCTTGTCCATGTGGGTTTGTTTGTTGACGTCTGGCGGTCAATCGAAACCGTCCTATAGGTCACGTGATCCGCCCGGCCAATCAGAAACTTTCCTGTTTGTCACGTGACTACTGTCAACTCATCAAAACAACCATGGTCAGCCATTGTTTTTAGTTTGATAGTCGAAAATCTTGTTATTTTAACGAGCATTTTAACGAGCTCGGGAAGAGAAGGGTTGTGGAACTCATAGTCAATGCTCTACCGCGCTGTTTTGGGAAAATCAGGCCTTTATCTCCTGGGCTTGGATCTAGAGGATGTCCTCACAATGGCGTAAAGCACGGGCCCCTACCCAACAAAATGGAACAATGTTCTAAAGCAGAATGAATATTTAGTACCCGAATAGTGTACAATTCTAACTTTGAATCGAAAACATGGACTAACTCTGAGGCAAATTATAATTTTTTAGAACGGGACAGGTTAAGGAGCAAGAGAAAATGACATTAGTCTTCCCCTCTGCGACAGGTGTCAGTTACAATAAGGGAGCTTTCACTATTTTCCACCAGAACATCTGTGGGATTCGAACAAACAAAGACCTCCTAGAAATACACCTAGAGAGTGACCACCCTGAAATAATTTGTTTATCTGAGCACAATCTATCGGAAATACAGTTCGAGTCCTTCTCTCTTTTGGAGTATGACAATGTGTCCGCCTTTTGTTGCCAATCTCGGCAAAAGGGTGGAGTATGTATCCTGGCAAATAGTAATGTGGTTTGTGAACGTGTTGATGTATCCCAGTTTTGTTCAGAGAGTTCTTGTCAATTATCTGCTGCAAAGGTTCAGCTTTGGAACGGTGAGAGTATTATAATTATTGCTGTCTACAGAATTCCTGGATATAACTGTGAAGAATTCTTCCGTTTGTTTGGTGACTGTTTTGATAGAGTTGTTCGGCGGAGTCATAGACTTGTTGTTATTGTAGACTTCAACATAGATCTATTGAGTAATCAGGCATCCAGTAGACATTTCATTCATATCATGAAAACATTTGGTCTAAAACATATCATAACCTCTTACACCAGGGAGTTTAAGGGTTCAAAAACTGCAATCGACAATATCTTTACTAACATTGATCCTAGCTTGATAAATAGCAATGTGGTGATAACTGCGTTATCAGATCATCATGGCCAGGAAGCTGTGATCGTCCTCCCAGCTAAGACCATACCTTTGCCTAAGTTTAGAATGACGCGAAGGATAACGTCCTGCAATATCCAAACATTCAGGCATTTTCTAAAAAATGAAACATGGAGTAGTGTGTTTAAATCAGGGGACTTCAATGATAGATTTAATGAATTTACAAATATAATTTCTTATTACTTTGAAGCAACTTTTCCTCTGACAAAGACAAGAATACACCCTCTTAACTCTTCTAAAAAGATTGTCACGAAGAGTCTCGAAATTCTAAGACTCAAGGATCAGCTACAGTTTTGGTATTCCTTTACGAAGGACTTAGAATCTTCACATCCCTCCAGATTGGCATACAGAAAATTAAGGCGTTCCTATAAAAGGGCAATAAGGAAGTCTAAGCCGGATCAACTCCTGAGTAGGATCTCTGAATCAGCAAATAAGACAAAAACCATTTGGACTCTCATTAATGACAGCAAGCCTCCCAGAAAAAAAATACTGTTTTCCCCACTTTGCTTGATTCTGATGACAATGAAGTTAGGGATCCTGTCAGGGTTGTCAACATGTTTAACAACTTCTTCTCGACTATTGGTCAATACCATGATACCAGTGGAAATATTTCTCATGGCATAAGCGAGTCAACACAAACTACTACACTACAATCTGTAACCAAGTCGTTGTTCTTGTCCCCCACCACAGAGCAAGAAGTATCGTGTGTGATACTTGCTTTAAAACCTAAGCCATCTTGTGGAAGTGATGGACTATCGTATAAGCTTTTCAGGCAGATCCATGACTTAATTTCTTCCCCACTTGCTTATTTGATTAATTTATCTTTTTCAGTGGGTGAATTTCCTAATTCACAAAAACACGCTATAGTCCACCCTCTGTACAAGAGAGGAGCGAGGAACGTTTGTAGTAACTTCAGACCTATTTCGCTGGTTACAACCTTTTCTAAGATATTTGAGAGAATATTTCTGGATAGATTGTTGTCTTTTCTGGCGAGAAATGGAGTTCTTTCTGCAAGTCAGTTTGGTTTCATTAAAGGAAAATCAACCACTGACGCAGTTGACTCTGTTATTTCATTTTTGACACAGGCTCTGGACTCGGCAATTCAGCTATGGGATTGTTTTTCGACTTGACCAAGGCCTTTGATATGGTTAATCACAAAATTTTGCTAAAAAAACTCCACCTACTTGGCATTAGAGGTGTATCGTACTGTTGGATTTCATCTTCCTACGTGGGAGGACGCAATCAGTTCAGCTTCCTTTTTTGGACAGCTATAGCTGTCAAAGAACAGCCTCGTCAAAACCATGTGAGGTAACAAGAGGAATCCCGCAGGGTTCAGTACTGGGACCAATCCTGTTCCTCTTGTTTGTGAATGACCTCCCAAACAGCATTTCTGGTCCCAATGCCAAAATTTGTCTTTTTGCAGACGATACATCCCTCACAGTGAAAGCCCCAAACCACTTGGACCTCATGACTCTGGCTTCTGAAGAAACACAAAAAATATCCCAGTGGTTTCAGCATAACGAGCTCCTAGTAAATAACGAGAAAACTCAAATGATCAATTTTTCTATCAGAAGTTCTCAGGATTTGGAGCAAATTACATTCCGTTTGGGGGATGAAGAGATTTCATGTTTCTAGGCGTTCAGATTGACAATAAATTAAGCTTCCACGATCATATTGAGCTCGTCTGTAGGAAACTAAGCTCGGGGATTTTTGTTATAAGAAACCTATCAAAGTTTGCTGATACCAGAGTGACCTTGGCTGCTTACTATGGGCGTATCTACCCCTTTCTCACATATGCTGTAGTCATTTGGGGATGTGAAAGTGTACGTACAAAATTCGTTTTTAAACTCCAGAAAAGGGCGTTGAGAGCGGTTTTTGGGAAACCGTGTAGAACTTCTTGTAGGTCGCTTTTTAGGGAGGCAAAAGTTCTAACATTCCCGTCGATTTATATCTTGTACTGCGTGACATTTGTTCACAAAAACCTCTACCTTTTCAAATCTCAAAATTCCCAACATCATCACAATCTACGTCACTCCAATATGATTACCATGCCTGCCCATAGAATAAGTTTTTTTGAAAGACATTTTTATTAATCAGCGGCATTAAACTATATAATGCACTCATAGACTCTATGAAAACAAAAACAAGTCCTTCTTTTGAGAGGGAGGTCAAGCGGCATTTGGTACAGCGGGCTTATTACAGTGTCAGGGACTTTGTCGAGTGCTCTGGTCAGACTAGCTTATATTAAGCTTTATGTTAAGAATAGCCACCTATGTAAGCTTTAGTTTATTTTATTTTAGCATTGACAAAAACTTTAATGCTATTTTAATTAATCTGACGTTTTTATATTTAATTTTATTAGGCTATTCTGAAAATCACTTAATGTAATTAATTAACTATTACATATTATCATTGACGCTATTTTTCAGTGTTATACTGTCTGACAATAAAGAATTTCTGATTTCTGGTTATGAATGTGTTTTGTATTGCCAACATTGTACTGCCGAAAAACGGGTTTTTATATATTAGCGACAATCGGGACAATTTTTTTCGGTGAAATTACGTTAACCTGTGTTAGTATACAAAAAATTACGGCGATCGGAGCGGTAGTCGCTGATCTTAATATTTACTGTCAACTCTTCGAAGCCAGTGAAAGACCACTTTGACCTTGTATTTTTTTAAATCGAGTGTCTGCTGGGCACATGTTCTGGCCTGGAAGTAGTAGTGTTGATAGAGCAAGTCAAGGCAAGGTGATTTTGGTCGAGTGCTAGTAATATGTCATGAGCAAGAGAAATGTTTGAGATGGGTAGCGTGGTTTCCACAGAATTTCAATGTGACTTCACAAAAATGATATTTGACTGCTGCGGAGGTAAATAAATGACACCAATGATTATTGGTTTCCAGGGAAAATATAACTACAAATAAGCTTTCAGTTTCAATTAAGAAAGGATTTAACATGGAGCTAGGGATAGCAGAGTTGATGGTGATAAGAACTCCACTATCAGTCGTTTTTGTGCTGGTTTCAGGAGATCTGTCACTTATAGAGCATATAATTTTTAAAGCCGAATTCGGCATCACCGATATCGTTAGTTAGGTTTGTTTCTAATAAGACAATGATGTCATAGACACAAGTTGACTGCTTTAGTTGGATCAATATTGTATGTAATCCGTTCACATTCTGGAAATATATGTTGTTTTCTGGAACTCCATTACCATACTTGATAGTCCATGCTATATTTTTATATGTAACAGAAATGTGTGTATTTAAGATTATATAAAATAACTAAACTTTATATATAACTATATTTTAGAAGCGTAGTACTTACTACTACTTTACAGAGTAAACATCAATTCTTTGTTTAAAGGTTATTTTTGACGATGGAAGGATTGTGAAGGAAACAGGATTTTTCCGGACATTTGCCATCGTTCAGTGAAACAAGAAAACAGTAACACTACGTCAACTTCACTAACACTAAAGACATGCACTTAATACAAAACCAGTAGGTTGTGATTCATGACTTAGGCGTGCCACAACGCTTTAGTAAGATTTGTTTATTTTAACCTAGTTTGTAATTATGTATTAGGTTAGTTCTTTACCTGAAGAAGAGATCAGATTGCAGATCTCGAAACGTAGTGTTACTGTTTTCTTGTTTCACTGAACAATGGCAAATGTCCGGAAAAATCCTGTTTCCTTCATAAACATCAATATTTTTTTCAATTATCAATAGATTACTTGAACCATATCAAATAGCTCCCAAAAGGGAGGGAATCTTGTTTGAGTTGTCTCATTTGACAGCTAGAAACATCGGTCAACCGGAGACATGTTTGACAGCATTTAAATAATGCATTGTTCAATGTTTCAAAATACATTTTGAAACCAAAATAACATGTTCATCGCTAAATGTTCTTGCTGATGTCACTAGTACGTAAATAATTTTACTTAATTGAAAGAAATTAATTTTCAAAAATATTATTTTAGTAAATAAAAACATCTAGCAATTATTAATTATGAATATATGTAGGCCTAGGCCTAGGTCAAATGTTTTTATATTCTATATATATATATAATAGTATAGATATATGTAATAGATAGTAGATTTGATTGTGTTTGGCTTTTGTACACTATTCCTATTCCAGTCAATTTCAATAATCTTATTGTAGCAACCTATATTATTACATTCTAGGCTATTGTTTTGGTTGCCTGGCATCATCAAGAAGTCAATTACCATGACAACCACATTGGAAAAGGAGACATTATAATAGGCTGACCTATAATCAGTAGTTGACTAATGTTACGATTTCAATGATACTTACCATAACTAACAAAGAAGTGATTAATTATGAATTGGATTAACTTTTGTCTGACATGAGGTGGTGATCTTTTAATTTATACCACTAAAAGAGAGCACGTTAAATGTCTCTATAACTATAATAGCACAAAAATATAACAATTTCAGCGTACAAAGGAACAAATAAAGCCCATTCTTGGTCTGCTATCAAGTAGTACAAAAAGTAAATTTATCGTTTACAAGGTTATTTTCACATGAAGTTTTCTCGTGAATCAAGTCATACTGAACTCACTGTCATTTCACTTTTTCACTATTATCCGCTTATTTTACTGTTTTTATTTCTTAAAATTATTTCCTATCCCCACACTTTTAAATATAAATTAGAGGACAATAAGAAGAATGTTAATAGTATAAAATGACAATCATCTCATCTCTTCAACCATACACATAACCTATGACCTACTCCTGAAATGGAATGAATATTGAATGAATACTGCAGCCTCCTCTTTTATTTTTGAGTTTTCGATTGTTTAGCCAGACCTTGGGAAAATGTCAAGGAGGTCGATATTATCACGCAGGTACTTGACGCCTAACCTTTTGTCCGTTTTAGTGGCACGAGAAAATTAAACTTATAATTATTCTTTATTCACAACTAGCAGTTACCCGCAGCTTAGCACGCAAATTTTTAAAATCGAAAGGCGTAATCTTCTTTGGCAAAGAATTTATGATGTAATATATTAAAGCTCTATGGTGTTTAGGGAGATATGAGCATTAAAATAATATAAAAAGAATACTTTTAGGTGGTGCCTTTGACTGTCCATATATGCAATTTCTTATTGAATAACATGTACGTTACAGGCATAACCTTTATGACAGCAAAATACAAACTCCTGAAAATGATTAAGTAACTGTCACTGGAAAATATGCCAACCCCCTGAACAATTTTAGGATAAAAATTTAAGTTGAAAAAGTAATTAAGGTCGGAGAGTGAAACAATGTTCATGAGTACCAACAACGTGAATGTCTTTGTACTTTCCATAATGTTTAAATGAGTAGCTCAAACAATTTCAGGAACACTTGAAATATTTATGATCAGAGGGGAAATATACTAAATCTTTATTGGTCTTAGTGGAACCACATATGATGTAGTTTGATGAAGCCCTATAATAACTTTTGAATCAAAAGTAGACATGTTTATGGTTCGTTACTATTTCAGTGTTAATTCTTAATTAAGAGTCCAAAAGGTAAACAACATTTCCACTGGCTCTTATTTCGGTTTAACGCGTGAAGAAGAATTTCTAGTTTCAATTAATTATATTAATCACACGCCATAGTAGAGTTTTCTTTGATCCCACTATCAAAATATTATATACCGGTACATACTCGATATGAGAAGGCTGCTTTGACCAAAAAGTGTTCACTCCCGGTCCTTGTAATTTAATCCTAACGTAATCTCCTGGTTTAAGTCATTTCCAGTGCCCTAGTGGCGTGTGCATTGTTGCCGCAATCAAGAAAATATATATGTTAGTCTGAAAAATCTACTTCAGTAAAAAAAGTCTTCCATGCATTATAATCTACTTTCAGTCTATGGCATTTAGTTTTATGGGTGCCGTAGTAGTGTTTTTATTGCCGTTCCGACCAAAACAATGTACTTACATACATCTGAGAAGTCTGTAAATAAAGCGTTTATTTCTGGTGATTGAGATCTACTTCCTTCGATATCTAACTGGCGTAGTATCGTTTGCATTATTGATCCAATTAAGAAATATACAATACGTTGGTCTTAAAAATTTACTGTGTTGAAAAGGAACTACCATTGAACCTATTTACTCCTGATCTAAAATGTCTTTGGTTCGTAGTAGCGTTCAAGAAAATATATACATATTTTGGTCTAAAGTGCAATGCAGATACAAATTTAAACTGTGAATAATTGATATGAATAAATGATAATACAGAGGAAAATCAATGGATACGAATAAATGATGGTAGACAGAGGGGAGCATGATAAAAATAACATGATGTATTATATAAATTAACAGCAATCACAGCCAAAATACATAATTAAGATGGACGTTCCATTCAGTAATACAAATTAATTGAAGTCACAAATAATATTTCCTCAACATGAATGTCCCGCGATTTTTGTTCTTGAGCACTACTACTCTGCCCTGAGAAAAGTCAACAATTTCAGCAACTTTGCTGCCATATCTATCAGCAATCATATCAGCATCAGTTAGATTTAAATCCCCAATTACTATAATTTCATTGATGTTATGATCAGTCGATAACTCCTCGACGGAAGAAGACTGTTGTAACTGGGGGCGTGCTTGAGGTGGGATATATCATGCTACAAGGAGCTAGGTAATGCCTTTATAGGGTTCTATATTGACTGACAAGTGATCAATATCATTAATGTCAGATATCAGGCAAGCTAATGCAATATTGCTTTTAACAGTGACCATCACGACGTCCTTGTAGGATTTAGAACTGGTTAGTAGAGACCTGTCACAAAGATAGACAGTATAGCTGTTATAGGATATTTCCGTACAATTTACATCACCAGAAGTTCATCAAGTTTGCTTTTCATTCCATTGGGATTTTGATAGTTAAGCGAGTTCTGTTGGTCAAAGCTACTTTTTTGAAGACTAAACGATTCTTGGGATCCCATTTGGTATTTGATAGTGAGATTCCGTTCACCAGCCTTAATCCTAGTATGAAGAGTGCTTCTGAGTTCCATCGTGTGAGATGTCCACCAGCGTGCGATTATAGGAAACATCTATATAATAACCCGGAAAGGTTCCGATATCAGATTTAATTCCTCCAATGCCTGTTGTTACTTCAGTTATATTTCTATTTCATCGGACCAACTGTCGATCTAATCCATGAGCTTGTTTGGATTGATGCCTGGAAAGTAATAAGACCATCCGAAAGGGACATGCAGTAGATTCTGTTACAGAGCATGTTTTTTATTTACATCTTTGGAGAGCCTAATGTAGTCGGCTTTAAAGATGTTTACACAAACTCGATGGAACCAGCGGTTGTATTTGGATTTACATGAGATTCTCTTCACTGGCTTCAAAATCAATTTCATACATATTTCACAGGTAGACGATGCTATAGTCTTGGAATTATAAAATGACCAACGGTATTAATGGGTGCTTTATAAGATGCTGTTTAGCACAATAAAGCATATAGAAATACAAAAGCTCTTGAGTTCCAACAAACAGTAATGACAAAAATTGCAATGTGATGAAACATTCAAACTTACAAATTTATTACATTTACAACATTTATCACTCTGTCAAATTGAGATAATGTTTTAAATCAAGTTAATGGTATTTTTCATAAGAAAACCATCACTGTAAACAAATTTATTTCTAAATAAATTGTGAATAAATTCAAGTTGAATATGTTTAAACTACGAACAAAAAAACACACACAAATATTGAAAATCTAAAGAAAAAAGGATTAATAAACAGAAACAAACTTCATTAACAAGTAAAACATGTTTAAAATAATAGATGTTTTGTAAATAAATTCATCCATAGATTATTATAAAATTCTAAGCCGCATATTTCTATATTTTAACTGAACAGATAGCAGCCTAAGAATAGGATTACTTTGTGGCAGCGTTTCTTCATTATTAATATTTTAACATTTTGTTATTTTACAGAATTGTTCGTTTCTTAATGATGATTCTAGACTTATCTATATATATAAAAATGAATGTTTGTATGTTTGTCCTTTATGGAATCGTGAACTATTGGACCGATCATGATGAAAATTTGTACGTATATGTATTTTTCCACGGAGAAGGTTTATAAGCTATGCCCATCCCTTTCCCGATTCAGGATTCCGCCCCACTGGTTACAGAAATACCCATAAGAAATGCATTGCAGCAAACATATGTTAACGTCTTTTCAAATTTTTAATCAGCTGTTCTTTGTAAACATATATTACACTTATAGTTTTAAAGCATAGAGTAAGCTTAAGAGAAACGACAAATTTTGTTTAAACTGTTTTTGCAATCACTGTTAAACATAGACTTTACTATCCAGATAATACAATTCAAATTTGACGTAAAAATTCACCTTTAACTGCAATATTTATTTAATATCTATATATATAAAAATGAATGTTTGTATGTTTGTCCTTTATGGAATCGTGAACTATTGGACCGATCATGATGAAAATTTGTACGTATATGTATTTTTCCACGGAGAAGGTTTATAAGCTATGCCCATCCCTTTCCCGATTCAGGATTCCGCCCCACTGGTTACAGAAATACCCATAAGAAATGCATTGCAGCAAACATATGTTTAACGTCTTTTCAAATTTTTAATCAGCTGTTCTTTGTAAACATATATTACACTTATAGTTTTAAAGCATAGAGTAAGCTTAAGAGAAACGACAAATTTTGTTTAAACTGTTTTTGCAATCACTGTTAAACATAGACTTTACTATCCAGATAATACAATTCAAATTTGACGTAAAAATTCACCTTTAACTGCAATATTTATTTAATATAAACCATGCTCATGCTTGATCAGAAGAGTAATGCAGATATCATAATTACTATCTTACGTTGGCTACAAATATAAAGAATGTTATAAAATCAGCTTAGTTGTTTTTTTTGACAGAAGTATGGTTCTCAAAACTCCGTGTGTACATATTCTCTCGATCGAGACAACAAAGCAAGCTCAATCGTGGCATCGGAGATATAACTAATTTAATCTAAAATTTATTATAGTAAAAAAAAAAAATTTACTAAGTAATATAAGGACTTCGGTTCTTAAGATTTGCGTGCGAAGCCGTGGGTAACAGCTAGATAGAGGCAGGAATATATGGTACATACCTTCATAATACGCCCAAGAGGTCACGATGGAACGACTATCAATTATCTCAGCAATGTTTAGAATGTGATAGAAAAAGTGAATATAGTGTACTGTTTTCAACGGGAAATTGCGTGCGAAGCCGCGGGCAACTTTTGCAAAAAATTATTGAAATGCGCAGCAAAGCGCGCCGGGCCCGCTAGTATATATATATATTTTTTTTATTTGAAATAGATTATGTGGTAGTATTGGCAAGTGTTTGATTTGCTAATTTGAAGAAATTTTAATGTATATAGGATTTCAATAGAGTCGAAACACAATTGTACAGCATAATCAAATAAGCTCAACTGTCATCTTGAATAACTGCAGCAAGAAAGTTTGTTTTGTACAGGTTTGAGCAAAGTTTAACCTCTGATTCAAATTCCACAGTATTACTCCTCCATAGACTTAATGGTTATAGTCTCGGCTTTCTAAGAGATCACGAGTTCAAATCCCGGGAAGAAACAATCATGTGTAGACGTGATACATAGCTCACGCTGAGGGTTAAAATGGAGGACAATATAATTCCACTGTAAAGCTACTGAGTTTCCACTATCACAACGATCCCTAGATGCATCCTAATCTGCTTCAACATACAAACACGAATGCGTTGTAACTAACTAGTTCTAATTATATTTTAATTTAGAATTAATATAACTTAATGTTTTAAATCATGATCTAACTGTATTCTAAAGAATTAATAAAGTTACAAACTAATAAATAAAAAAAAACCACAAATAAAGAACAGCCAAACACCATGGTAAATAAGAAGCCTGCAGCTATGCGAAACATAAAATAAAATCATGGTGCTCAGCACGTTGGCTCTTGGCCAATCAAACGTCTCCACGATCAGCGTAGTCAAATTATCAACATATGATGACAAGATGGTTTGTAGGTCTGACTCAGTGTTAGTTTGGAAGTGGTGAATTTAGTCTAATAAACGTAACGGTTTTACCGTTTCAAAACGCATATATTTTGACATAAGTTAATAAAAATGTCTCTTTAGCTATTTTACAGAATATAAAAGGGTAAACATAAGGATAATTTCCGAACAGTTTAGTTTTATCAGACTAATAACATTCTCCTGTAAACAATAAGCCGGCAGTAAACACCATCGTAGTATAGTGAATAGTAAAGTTGCTAGACAGTTATCTTTTGAGATGACTCTGATTTATATTTTAGGTGAGTATATAAAACAATTTACACATTTCTGGCTCTACCATTCCACTTTTGTAATTATATTTTGTTAAATAACCATTTTAAAATGGTAGGTAACCTATATCTGGTGGTATCTTACAATGTGATATTGATACCTAGTTTTCAGAACTCAGCAAACTTTTTAAAATCAATATAAATATAAGCCTTTTCTCTATCATATATTAGCCCTTTCAGTACTAACCACTTGATGCGCTCATGTGATCTGAGCTTGAATTTGGGTACTATCTTGATTGATGATTTTATATTTATTCTCCAGAAGTACAGGTTGCGCAACTGATGCCCAAACTAATGCCCAGGGGCATTTCCGATCAGTACTTTTCCGACCTCAGATTACATTCCAGATCATCTCAACTTCTCTGACTTGAGATCACGTTGGACGATCTAGGATCAAGTATCGATCAGAAATGACCCTGGCCATCAGTGCAAGCTTCCCTTAAAAAAAGAAAATCAGGATAGTACCCAAATACAAGCTCAGATTACATGAGTGCTTGTAAAGGTCATCTATAACTTTGGTACTACTATTAGGCTAGCATAACCTAATCTAAACATATTTATATTGCATAATATTACATAGTGTAATATTTCCATTCCTAGCCTCATTGCTTGTATGAAATGGCCTCGGCTACTGTACAGAGTAACCTAATACCAGAAAGTCATTATGAGAACACCAATCATTCAGCCCTGGGGTCATTCTACTGAAAATCAACAAATGAAAAAAATAATTTTGGACCTTGACCCTTCAGTTTTTGTTGTATTAAAGATGTAACTAAGTTACTAAAATGAGTTTAAATGCAATATCACTTCGTGGGTTTAGAATAAAAGGGTACTAAGTGCACAATCCTAAAATTTTCAGGAGGGAGCATCAAAGATTTGACATATCGGTTTGAAATTGTTTCAGGCTCAAATAACTTGCTTGTAGATTTTTTAAATGCTATATCATCTAAAAGTTTGAATTATTCAATTAGTTAGTGGTAAATGATTAAAGTTCTTTTAAAAAATTAAACTTTTGTTTTCAGTTAGAACCTTATTATTTTTAATATTTTAATAATATAACATAAAAAGGTTCCAAGAGGTAGTTAGAAAACTATTTTTATTTAACTTTTTTTTTATGTGCTTATTTAAAAAAGTTCTATTTACTAGTTAGAACTATAATTAATCTAAAATATAAGCAATCATTTAATGTAAGACAGTTCAATGTACCACTTAGAACTCTATTAAATTAAATGAAATCACAATATTATTTTTTCCACCTTTCAGTCATAAGATTAATTTCTAATCTTATAACACCAGAGCATCATATTTGAATAGGTAAACAAAATAAACAAAAACTACAATTAGTATAGTTAATTTTATTATTAACAATGTCGGTATAAAAAATTTACAAAACTGCACTAATTAACTTAAGTGCTATGTCTATCACACCTGGATTGTGAAAACAGTAAATAAAAAATATGATATTTTCTAAGAGAGTTTTTCAACACAATGTTTAGTGAGCATTAAGAATTACTTGATAATACTCCCTATCTACTATAGGCATAAATCTTTCCATTCTTTTTAAATCCCTCTTCTTTTCTGGCTTCAGCTTTATAATGCCTTGTACTGTTCCAGGTTCTTCTTCATAGCTTATATATTCTGTTAATCTTTCTGAAGTCTTTCTTTCTTCTTTTTGATGTTCTCATAGTTGGTTTAAATGTTGACATGCTTCATTTCTTGCCCATGTAATTCATTATACTCAACCAATCCAAAGACTTGGGATAGTTTTAGTGAACTTATAAGTGTAAAGGGTATCAGTTTCATATTGAGCTCTTTACTGGATGCTGCAAAGTCCAAAAAGTCATTTTCTGTCATCTGCAAAACAACATAAGGATTTTTCCGGTTAACAATTTTCAAAATTCTCATCAGACTTACAGGCGAGAAAAACTCAGTACCACTAAAAACGCTTTTTCAATGTGGCTGTGAATGTTGTCTACTTCTTGGACAGCTCCATGACCAGGTGTTGAATAATTCATTGTAATCGATGTGAGTTGAGGATTGTTTTTAAGAATCAGCATCATAGCCCCCGTCATCATTTGATTTCTGTTTTGAGGAACACATGAGTCCACTCCAAGTTATCAAGTTGTCGTTTTCTGGAAAATCTAGCAAAACTTTCTTCACAATTTTATATACAGCGCTGGCAATATCATTGCCTGTACGACCACCTGTTACCTCTGTCCACAGAGCACAGTAAACTTTCTTACCATTTTTTGTTTTCAAATGGGCAGTTAAGTTGTAAACATTTAATTTACTAAAGTAAAAAAAACTGCTAATCTCAGCTCTTGGGCAAGTAATTACATTTTGTAAGTCAAAACTTAATACAGTAGCATCAGAGTTTTTTCACGATCTTTATGTCTTGCTTCTCGCATAGCATTTTTCTCTGCTACATGAAGTTGGTATTTTTCTGAATCTGCAGGCAACTTCTCTTTAAGACTCACCTGTGCTCTTCACACGTGTCACAGCGATCACTTTTTGGAAAATGGAAATCCATGTTAAAATTCTGTTAAGAATATTCTCCTATACATACTCCTCTTTAATAATAGTATCAGGATGTTTTTCAACAAAAAGAGAATACATCTTAGAAATATTTAATGAACTGTCTAAATACTGTTTAGAGGAATTCTTTCTGCAGTAATGTGATTCCACAACTGGGAAGGATTTTATATGTATCCTGACATCATTTTTAGCGTAAGCAGGAATCACAGTACTTTTGTTATGTCCTCTTTGGTCATTTTTTGGTAGGTCAGTCTCAGGGTCTTTCTTAAGATGGACATTTATAAATTGGTTTCTGAGAAAATGCTTAAAGTGCTTAAAAAGAAGGTTTTACAAACCTGGATTCTTTCATTGTTAATATTAAAATAGTATCGAAAAGAAAACTGACACGTCTTGATACAGAGTTTTCAACACCTTTATTTTGTTTTCTGGCTGTTAGCGATCTTTCAGTAAGATTTTTTAAGAACATGTACTTCTCATTTTGCGTCTTTAAAGTATAAAAAGCCTTAAATACTGCCTGTCTTTCATCGCAAGTAATCTTCTTATTGCAAAAGAATTTGCAATTTTTAGGCAGTCTTTTTTTGTTTTAATTTCTTTCTTATGAATTAGTTTACCTTTTTGATTGATATATTCTTCCCCTGCCTGGTGTTTTCTTTTCCTTTGGTTTATTTTCCAGTTATCTGGAGTTTGTAATCTTTTCCTAGGCTTCTTCTGGACAGGCAAGCTGTCAATATCATCTGGAGTGCCTTCAGTGATTGTCTGTTGAATTTGTTCGTCCTCAGGAGTAGGGTGAGGAGACTTGTCCGGAGTAAATACCAAAGTTTGTACTGATTCATTAGAAGAAAGTTCTGTGACAAAATCACCTTCATTAATGCTTTGTGTATCTTCTTCAATAATTGTAACTACAGTTCCATCTAGTACATTTAAAAAGTCTTCTTGCACTTCGTCACAGTTTTGATTTGCTGTTATGACTATAAAAATGTTTCCCTTCATCACTAAAAAGTTGCCTGTCATGGTTGTCCTCAGCGAGTTGGTCATGACTGGTCCTCAGCGAGTTGATCATGGTTGTCCTCAGCCAGTTGGTCATAGTAATTATCCTTTGTGGTTTCATCATGGTTGTTGTCTGTGATTTCATCATGATTGTCCTCTATGATGTCATGGTTATCCTCTGCGGTTTTCTTCATGGATGTCCTCCATATATTGCTCAAGGTTATTGTGTGCACCATAATTTACTGGAATAAAGAACACAGATTAGATTAGGTAGATTATAAATACAACCTAGGTAGGTAGGTTATTGCGTAGAACATGAAAATGCAAATACGTACTTATTCTTTACAAATAGCCTATCTATATTTAGGTAGTTATTGGTTATCTCAATAGGAGTTAATAATTAATTTGTACTGAATTTGGACTGTTTGTGTAAATTTCATGAAAATTATTGAAATCCTATATTAACACGACTTACATTTCTGAGTTACTTGGATCTAGTATGTTTACACATTTCAGTGGGATATTCTTCTACTTGTTCATCTTGGATGTCATCTCCTTGTTCATTGGGATCACCCTTTGTAGGAACATAGTTGTTGTTTACACATTGATCAAGATTGCTCTCTGAACCCAGCATTGCTAAAAATCAAAGAAAAAATTCAGAACATACATGAAATAAAACTAATGGAATTATAACCAAATGAAAACACTATAGACTTTAATAGAAATTTTGATTGATAAAATCATAGCTATTTGAATAAAATACACAAATTTAGCATTCAATTTGGATTCTGGTATATAGCCATTTACCAGTTTTAATGTTGTTTTATCTATGTTAATGGTTTAGAGCAAAACATCCAGTATGGGTTATTTTAGGTTAGATTTCTTACCTGTCAGAAGTGAAACTCTGATTTCTTGGAGCACACTGATCTTCACTATCATCTAGTGCCTCTAATATTTCACTATCGTTTATGGAACTCATATTAGTTATAAAACATCCCAATAAATAATATTACAGTTTCTAGGAAAACCGCAAGCAAAATAACCTTAATACATTGAATCAGGCTTTTACATCAGCTGATAGAACCTTACTGCATTGAAAAAAGATAATTCATTTAAATAACATGGTTCCATCTGCAAATGGAACCTTATTGAACTAAAAACTATTTGTTTTTTGGGACCAATATGGTTGTAAGTTGCAGTTAGAACCTTCTTCAATTGTAAAAGAGTGACTTTAGCAGATAGAACTATCTTATTTTGCTTATTATTAAATTATCAGCTGACATAAACCAAAACAATGTTTAGAATACATTCAGTTTGTCAGTTAGAACCTTATTACACCAAAACCCTCATTTTATGAAAAAATGTCAGTTAGAACCCAACCCACGACTTATGTACCCACAACCTACAAAAAGACAGTTTTTGTTTTTTGTTATGTCAGTATTTTCTAAAAAACGTAGCTAGAAAACCATTAATGCTAAAGACCTCAAATTTGTGGCATGCTTTTCCATTTGAAATGCTCTTTAATGTGATATATCATGTGAATTTGTTTAGTATATTTTGATATTTTTATCCTCCCAAAAACATTTTTTTCTTTACTCAAAATAAGTCTATTGTATGTTTTTGAACAAAATGTTATTTACTCTAAAACTAACCACATATATTCACAATTTCAAAATAAGATGTAAATTGTTTCTTATAAAAAAAAAATTTTTGCTACTGAGATACACACTGGTTTGTTGTGAGCAGCCATTACTATGCATATTAAGTAAGGTACTGGGGTAGGGTCCAATAAGCGGACCCGGTTTTTAATATCGAAGAATATAATCATCGATACCTAATATTCGCATATCGAATCATAGACTATCAATCGATATAAAAGTAATAACAATCATATGTTTAAATTAAAATGTGAATTTAATGATAACAAATAATAAATGAACATAACCAAAATCAGGGAAACTCATAGCTTTAACTAAATGAAACAGAACGAAAACGTTTTTACTAAAGTTGTGTCCACCATTACCTTCTTTTTTGCATCTGAAGACGACCATTTTAGCTCCTCTGACAGTTACATTTGTTACATTTCCACAAATATCACATAATGGATTCTTAGGTACTAACCCAACATCATGAAGCCATAAAAACATATTTTATCGTCTTTTAAAGCAATTTCGTGAAGCTTCCTAAGATTGACGGCCATTTTAATACACAATGTTACTTATGTGAAATTTAAAATATTACCTTAATTGTATTATTTGAAAGTGTTTACAGCTGTTCATATAGATTATTTAAGTTGTTAAAAATAATTCATCAGTATCGATTGATTATATCGATGGTTATGATTAAGTAATATCGTTTGCCAATTTCGATATAAAAAACCGGGTCCGCTTATTGGACCCTACCCAGGTACTGTTCTGCAATCACTTACGAGTGAACTTGTCTCCCTTTGCTAGTCAATGTTTTATTTCTAATTAGATTAATTCGCTGGTACTTTGGGATTATACCGACCACACCAGTATGAAGAACACAAAAATATAAATTTATAGAAATAAACATGATAGAACGAAAAAACAACTCTTTAATTACAAAATTACAAGCATTTCCAGGTATTGTGATCGGTATTGTTGTCGCTGTTATCTTATCTTTCTCGAGAATCCCGATTACGGCAGGCCACACAGCATCACATGATTTGCACTGTACATAATTGCCTTTCCATTACAATTCAATTTATATTTCTGATCAGCCCCTCTAGAATTTGATATTTTACTGATAGGTACTATCTCGAGGGATGTTTTTCTTTCGTCGACATCAGCGCGGGGCAGCACCAAAGGTGCTGTCGAAGCCCGCGCTGATGGCCGGAGGCACTCGCATTTTGGGTGGCGGAATGTGATCAAGAATAAAAACAAGTTTTGAGTGTTTTTTCAATAAAGAGTTTAGTTTTAGTTTGGTAATGTTTGTTGTTGTTGAATTTTTGTGTTTGGAGAAATGTAGAGGTAAAACACGGAAGTACAACAAAGCGACGCACCAGCTGAACGGGCGGCGAGACTCTGCAATCACGTTATCTACTAGACCGCTCGACTTTGACCTCTGTCTGAGGATGGGGAGGGGTTTGCGATAAGACAATTCCTGTTTTATATTGACGAAATATTGTTCTACGCTAATCTAGTAATCAGTAAAAGCAAAATGTCGAATAACGATTCATGTCTGGGTGTGGTCGGTATAATCCCAAAGTACCAATTCGCTTCATGTACATAGTAATGGTTGTTGACACCAAACTGGTGTGTATTCTAGTAGCAAAATTAAAAAAAAATAAACTCATTTACATCCCATTCTTAAATTTTGCACATTTGTAGTCAGATATACAGCGTAAATAACATAAATATTAAAGCAAGCTATTTTTCAAAAAAAAAATGCCAAGGCAAGTGATGCACATTTTTGTCACTTATTACCACAAGTGTATTAAAAATTCAGGTTGAAGTTAATTTTGTGTTGGTGACAATATTATTTAATTTACTGCATTTGGTAATAATTGTATGTGTTAAAGGTATAGATTGTAAAGGTTCTACCTTCTGTTATGAAGTTCTTGTTAACTGTTACAGTTGATATAACAGCTAGTACAGTATATAGTATTTAATATGTTTCAGGTGTTGTCGCATTGTCTGTCGGCTCGTTAGCTCTGTACGACTCAGGGTCAGATGTTGTAGACCTGACAGAGAGTAATTTTGACAGACTTGTGACTCAAAGTGACCAGGTATGGGTTGTGGAGTTTTATGCTCCATGGTGTGGCCATTGTCAACAGTTTGTTGGTGAATATTCAAAAGCAGCTAAGGCTCTTAAGGTAGGTTCTGGTTAGAGTTCAAATTGTGTTAAGAGAAATTAACTTAGTTACTTTCAGAATCTTTGTTTCTACATGTGTGGTTCAGATAATACAAATTAAGTCTTTTGTATGTTTTCTTTTTTGTTGTGAAGGTGCTAAAAATTTGAAATATTAGTGTTAAGTTTTTATAGTAATTTTTTACAACATATTTCTTGTATGTATGAATTAAGTTAAAGGCATCGTTAAAATAGAATATCCTATTTAATGTTCTATCATTAGAAAGGAGAGAGCTGAAACTTAATGTTTCTTATATTTGAAACTTATTTTCTGTATTTTATTTTAAATATAGAAGGCTAACAAATTGCATTGAATTGAGGACTAAGCGTAAGACAAAATGCTTGCATGTTCAGATAACACAAATTAAAGACATACAGTGGTATTTGATGTCTGAGAGTGTCAGACTTCTCTGCATTATTCGAAATGTTCTGACATTCCACATAATGGTGTGAGTTGATATTTAAGAACACTACCTAGATTAAATATTATTTGTCTAATACGTGGTCAATTGTGCAGCTATAAAATATCTTAAATTCGGTGCAGTTGCTACATTGTGTGAGTTCTGTTCTGGTTTAGTTGTTACCAGCAATTTTTATAATCGACAGTTCTGTTTTTATTCACTATTCACAAACTTCGCAGTAAAATTTTGTTTAACCCTTTTCCGATAGCTGTAGCTCATCCCTATAACATAACGTGGCTATGGTGGGAAGGTTTTAGTTGATGCGAATATTCAATTAAGCTCCATATAACCAACCAATAAAACTGTAAGCATCAGTCTATAAAGGAACACAAGAAGAATTTTTATCTACAATCAAACTTTTTATACAGCAAAATCAATATCAAGATTTGCCAAAATTTAAAAAGGTAACTTTTTCAGGAATGATTTATAAAATGCAAATCTTTTCTATTTTAATATAAGAATATATTATTTCTGAATAATGTTTTTTTAATTGAATGCAGAAACAGGTAAACTGGAAATATACTTATATGTATAGAGAAAAATATAAAGAACAACTCCCCTTCTAGTTGGTCATTCGCTAATATCAGAGATAAAAAGGAGTTTTAGTTTTGATAATTGAATGTAGAATGGAAACAATATGGAATTAATGTAGTTCTTGGAGTTTCATGAGTGATAACTGCTGCAAAAATTGTAAAACGTGATCATGGCATCTGATATTAAAAATAAATGTAATACAGTAATTCTATGCATGCTGAATTGTGTGCGTTTGCTTTATGGTATTTATTGGTTGTACTGAACTGGGCCAGTGTATGGGCAAAATCATCTCCTACCGAGAGTTCATGCACCGCAGACTTCTGACCCGCAATGCTGGACTGGAGTGTGCCCTATAGTAGCACTATGTTGGTAATTGTTTGTTCTCTTTATTTTTTCCAAACATTACAGAAAGGAAAGTTGTTAGGTATACAGGACGTTATGCTGACACATCTAAAGACACAGAGATAAAAACTAAGGAGCTTAAAATAGGTGGTAATCATCACAGAAATCCTCTCATATCACTAGCAAATAAATTTGTTAGACCACTGCAGCGTCCTGGGATTTCCTGTAAATACAGCTGGTGATGATAAACCTTCACCTCTCAGTGTAAGGGTTAAATATAGTATTACAGTTGTTTATTCAATTTAAAAAATGGGCTAGAGAATCAGAAATATTCGACTAGGAAAATCGGGTAAAAACTTGTATTTGAATAAAGGTTTTGAGTAGCCACCCTGCATATGTAATTGTTATGAATATTTATGTGCTTCTGAATTCATTGTCCTGTTTAAATGAAGTAAAAATTCAAACTAAAAAGTATTTAAAGATTTGTAATAAGTTATAAAATTTCTACATGATTAATTAACTTACTTTTGAAGTATTATACATTTAAACTGAAATCATTTCCTTATTTTTGGATTGACCTTATCAATTCATTTTGGTTCTTTATAAATTTAAAATTATTAAAATAAATCTTCCACTCACTTATACTTAGATAAGTACCAAAAGACTCAAAACAATTATAAAACTAAAGTATGTTTTGCTTCCTTGGTTTATTCTGTATTGAAGACATTCGGATGATTGACTATTATTTTATTCGATTGGCTATTATTTTATTAATTTATCCAATGTTTATTCACTTAAATTTACAGGGTGTTGTGAAAGTGGGAGCTGTGAATGCAGATGAACATAAATCTCTTGGTGGGAGATTTGGAGTGAGAGGTTTTCCCACTGTCAAGATCTTTGGAGCCAATAAAAACAAACCTGAGGACTACAACGGGGGTCGAACAGCCCAAGGTCTAGTGGACGCTGCAGTTTCTGCGGCCAAGAGTAAGGTGTATGCCCAGCTCGGCGGCAAAAGTGGTGGAGGTGGTTCTTCTTCAAAGGTATTGAACTGTACTTTTTTTATTAGTTCTTTAGAATCATTTGAAATAAAAAAATACATTTTTGTGGTGAATGTTAGGTTTTTAAGAAAACTTAAACTTGTAATGTTTAGAGGTCTAGAGATTTGTTACCAATTCTTTTTCTTTTCTAAAGAATGCAAAGATAAAGGTACTATGATTTTAAGTGACATTTTTTCCTGGAAAAGAGGTTATTATTATCACACATTTTTTAAATCTATGGTTTACCTATGAACACTACCCATAACTTGCATTATAGTGTACTTGGTGCAAAAAGAACAGGGTTTTAGTCATTTGGCACACAATGTGTTATGAAACTAAAAGAAGAAAATCTGAAACAACATTTTAAGAACTAGTATATCTGCTTATTTCTTTGAATGCTACAACACAATAACCAAAAACTTAAGGATACATAAATGTTATCTATTTATGTGTACACAAAAATGGTATTGTGTGTGTTTTATTACAGTACGTTGTATTAACTAATTGATATTACTTCATATGCCAAGAGCTCCTACTATCTGCTTTTGTTTGATTTTTCTATGCAGATCTCTTGGTCTTCTTAATGGTTTTGTTTTTTACTGCTTATGTTTTACATATCTATTAGTTTCGTTTTCACTGTATTTTCTATTTGTATTATTCAGTAGTTTGTCATGTATTATAATTTACACTATGTTAAAACTTATGTATTTATGCAACAGTATTAATGTGGTTTTGAGTTGTTTATATTTATACTCTGATTTGTACACAACATGCAACTATTAACCAAATATTGTTTATGCAGGGAGATCCGAAGGATGTTGTGGAACTGACGGACAGTAACTTCGATGAACTGGTTCTGGAGTCTGAAGACATGTGGCTTGTAGAGTTCTTTGCCCCTTGGTGTGGCCACTGTAAGAATCTGGCACCGCACTGGGCTCAGGCTGCAACTGAACTCAAAGGAAAAGTAATTACTTTTTAGAAGCTAAATAATCAAATTATGGCTCTTAAGTTTATTACAATATTAACTGTTAAAAAAAAACAAGGCATTTGAATATGCAAAGTTAAAATTTTAGCTTTCCTAACAGGCTTAGAAAATGTACTTTTGGCAGTTCCCCTAAGTATTATTCCATCACACTATTAACACTTGAAGGTGATGATTTTCACAAGCCTACCTATTACCAGCTGTGGGGGTTAATCAGCCTACTTTCATTGATCGTGAGACAGTTTCCTGGCCATTGTGTTTTGAGATAAATTTGAAAATATTGTAAGAAAATAGCTTGGAATAAAAAAAATAGTAAAATTGCTATTATTTTTTAACTGTTTCTATTATATCGAATAAAAGGAACATTTTTATAATTAATTAGGCCATCCTACAAAACGCATCTAATTATGATTCTTGTGACATGCTATTTTGCACTTATTGTACATTTTAAAATATATTTAGACTAATACTATAATCGTCACACATTTTAACACTGTGTAATTGTAAAACAATGTAAATCTTAGTTGTTATTAACAACAGCAAACATTACATTCTACAATAATGAAACGATTTGCTGATATTAATCAGGTGTTTAAAAAAACAGCATAAAAACAATTGAAAGTTTGATTATCGGATTCACAAGTTATTTTCAATGCCAATTAAATTAAAAAGCACCATTGTTTGAAAAAATCTTTAAGTTCTAAAATTGTGGTATTTTTAAAGTTGACACAGCACATTACAGTCATTGTTAGAGAGAACTGTGTCCTTTGATGATCATCAATATTAGGTAGTAAATTGTGTTTTTTTAATTATTATTTAACTTTAGCATATTTGAAAAAAATATTCATGCACATGGAATTATTTCTGTTATCTCCTAATACTTGACACTGCCATGTCTGTATTATCAACTAACATTATATTTCTTGCATATTGCAAACAATTGTGGATGGCAGTTATTTGATTTAACCATCACTAAGCTAATACAAAATATGATAGAAAGTATTGTGCAGAGTTTAATATTTTTAGCCTTGTTAATCATCTTGAATGACTTTTAAATATAGTTGCCTTTTCATTTTCAAGAATATAAACACTTATTAATTATGTACAACATTCTAGTATGTTACAAACATTTGACGTTTTTAACATAGCCTTTTTTTAACGCTTTTGATATAAAACTCCCTTCAAAATATCTTTGACATTTTTTTTTTCAGAAATACAGGCTCTTTTTTAGGTCTATTGGCCTAAAATTTCTACCTTTTTAAAAAGCAAAAGGGGTTTTCGTAATTTAAAAAAATTGACATTTTTATTAATTATACTTGTGAGAAAATATTACATATTACAATTTTGTTAATTTCAAAATGTTCTGACTTTTTAGTTTCTGATACATTAAGTATTTGAATTATGACTGCTAAATTAGCCCTTAAAATTACAAAGAATTTATAAATTAGTATTTAAATTTTCATGGTTTTTGCTTAATGAGTTTGTTACTTGCTCGTTACTTTGACCGTTCAGTTTTATATTTTATACTATAGTAATAAAGTATATAGCTTTAAGATAAAACACAGCCTTTTCATCATGTTTAATGTCACTGTGTAACAAAGATGAAAGTGATGAGGACAATTAAACACCACAGTGTGTGATATTCTGTGAAGGACTCGGTTGATTTAAGATCAATGTATTATATCAACCTATTATAATTATCATTGGGTTAATGATATTTTTATGTGCTTTGAAGAATTATTTACAATAAAGTAGATTGACTGGAAACACATAGTAATGTTATAAATCTTACAAGTGATTTTGGAGTAAATAAAAATTATTGTTTGGTTAAAGAACAGAAATATAATTAAGATTATTGAAATGTAGGAGTATTGAAAAATATTGAACATCATAGCAACTTTGTAATATCCAGTTTATAAAAATGAGACTACACAGTCATATATTCATGATAAAACAATCTTTGATCAATTTTATCTTTTTTTATAATGTGATTTCTTGGAAGATAAAGAACTTAATTAAAAAAAGCCCTTCAGAGTTTGTTAAGCATAGCTACAATGGTACATTTAATCATTTGACAGAAATAACGGTTTTTGAAACAGATTGTGTTTTAGACAATTAATTTCTTTAAACATTTTTGATGAATATGGTTGACTTATTGTTTAGGTAAAACTGGGAGCAGTAGATGCAACAGTTCACCAAGTGAAAGCTAGCCGTTATGGAGTACAGGGATATCCAACCATCAAGTTCTTTGCTCCTGGTAAAAAAGACTCAAGCTCTGTGGAAGATTACAACGGTGGTAGGACTGCAAATGATATCGTCAACTGGGCACTTGACAAGTTGGCAGAAAATGTTCCTGCTCCTGAAATAAAGCAGGTAAATAATTATGTACAGTAAATATATACCTACTAACAGGGTCTCAGGAAATTTATAATTACACCAGATATTACGCTTGAGGTCCCTTGAAAAGATCTGGGTGTGTGCAAGATTTTGGTGGCTGCTAGACTTTCAGTAAAGCAAATTAGAATACGAATATCTGGTGTTTTTGCATCTTCACCAAGAACGTAAGGGACCTTGAAAAGATCTGGATATATGCAAGTTTATGGTGACTGCCAGGCCTAAGGTCCTTTACCAGTAATGTTAAATTAGAATCTGAAGATCTGGTGTTTTTGCTTATTCACCAAAAATCTTAGGGACAATTAGGCTTTCTTCTTGCTTCCAGTTAAGTATATCTACATTGAATTAAGTTAAGAGTTCTTCTAGATGGATGAAACTATCCTGTCAATAAACTTCACTTAAAAATAACACAAGGACATATCAGATTAACTATAAATGTGTTTGCTATTGACATTATTTACATAAATTTTCTCAGAATTATTTGCCCATGAATTGTAGCCATTTGTTACCTATTTAATGAAATTATAGCGCCTCAAAGGTAAAAATGTGTTTTTTGACAGTATATTTTTGTTTTTTAAGCAAGTTGTTTTGATAACTAAGGGACTTACAGTTCTGGGGGTCCTAGTTTGTTCAATTTTGAAGGTCAAAATTCATATGAAAGACCAATGTTTTGTCTTAATTACTGTTCTAAAGAAAGGTTTCAGTCCAGGTTCGTTTAATCCTCGGAAATGGATGAAATCTTTCGCTAGCCTTTTATCTCACTAACGAAGCATTTCCAAACGTTTGTTTATATGAACTTCGTGTCTTGTTTTTAGGTCTATGATCACTGTTAAAATGTTTTCCTTTCGCCCAGACCACCTGAATATTATGGCTAAGAAAACTCATTGACTGTTGAGGCCAGGTGCTCAAACTTTAGCTCCTGTGTAGGATTGGATTTTTTGCTAAGTTAAAGTTTAATCTAATGATTGGAGTGTTTGTTGCAGTTGGTGGATGACAAGACACTGAAGGAGGCATGTGAGGAACATCCGTTGTGCGTCGTCTCTGTCCTTCCCCACATCCTGGACTGTCAGGCAGACTGCCGCAACAGCTATCTCAATATCCTCAAGGAGATGGGAGAGAAGTACAAGAAGAAGATGTGGGGGTGAGTTGCAGTCTAAATTAATAAAGTTTATTCTATAATTCGATTATAGAAAAAATTCTGAGTGCTTTCCAAAATTTAAAATATTTATTTTTTGGCTATTAAACAAAATTTTGTTTCAAAGAATATTAATTTCAGTTTTACTGGAATCATACTAAGTAATATTTATATTGTATTTAGACTTATTGATATTCATTCTAAAAATAAAAATAACCCCAACAACTTCAGACTGATCTTTTGAAAACTATCATGAGAAATCAATCCAGCCTTCATATCAGTACAGCTATTTTATTATTGTATGTGATGCATTACTAAACTTACAGTTCATGTAACAAAGAATTGAACTGATAACGATTGCCTGATTACAGAGGGTGTGGTCTGAAGCTGGCTCAGCCTGGAGTGGAGAACATGTTAGAGATTGGAGGGGTTCGGTTACCCAGCCATGGCTGTTCTCAATGAACTGATAACGATTGCCTGATTACAGATGGGTGTGGTCTGAAGCTGGCTCTCAGCCTGAAGTGGAGAACATGTTAGAGATTGGAGGGTTCGGTTAACCAGCCATGGCTGTTCTCAATGAACTGATAACGATTGCCTGATTACAGATGGGTGTGGTCTGAAGCTGGCTCTCAGCCTGAAGTGGAGAACATGTTAGAGATTGGAGGGTTTTCGGTTACCCAGCCATGGCTGTTCTCAATGAACTGATAACGATTGCCTGATTACAGATGGGTGTGGTCTGAAGCTGACTCTCAGCCTGAAGTGGAGAACATGTTAGAGATTGGAGGGGTTTCGGTTACCCAACCATGGCTGTTCTCAATGAACTGATAACGATTGCCTGATTACAGATGGGTGTGGTCTGAAGCTGACTCTCAGCCTGAAGTGGAGAACATGTTAGAGATTGGAGGATTCGTTTACCCAGCCATGGCTGTTCTCAATGAACTGATAACGATTATCTGATTACAGATGTGTGTGGTCTGAAGCTGGCTCCCAGCCTGAAGTGGAGAACATGTTAGAGATTGGAGGATTCGTTTACCCAGCCATGGCTGTTCTCAATGAACTGATAACGATTATCTGATTACAGATGGGTGTGGTCTGAAGCTGGCTCAGCCTGAAGTGGAGAACATGTTAGAGATTGGAGGATTCGTTTACCCAGCCATGGCTGTTCTCAATGAACTGATAACAATTGCCTGATTACAGATGGGTGTGGTCTGAAGCTGGCTCTCAGCCTGAAGTGGATAACATTTTAGAGATTGGAGGGTTCAGTTACCCAGCCATGGCTGTTCTCAATGAACTGATAATGATTGCCTGATTACAGATGGGTGTGGTCTGAAGCTGGCTCTCAGCCTGAAGTGGAGAACATGTTAGATGTTGGAGGATTCGTTTACCCCCAGCCATGGCTGTTCTCAATGAACTGATAACGATTGTCTGATTACAGATGGGTGTGGTCTGAAGCTGAAGCTGGCTCTCAGCCTGAAGTGGAGAACATGTTAGAGATTGGAGGATTCGTTTACCCAGCGATGGCTGTTCTCAATGAACTGATAACGATTGTCTGATTACAGATGGGTGTGGTCTGAAGCTGGCTCTCAGCCTGAAGTGGAGAACATGTTAGAGATTGGAGGATTTGGTTACCCAGCGATGGCTGTTCTCAATGCTAAGAAGATGAAGTATTCCATTCTTAGGGGCTCATTCTCCAGTGAAGGCATCAATGAATTTTTAAGGTATTTTTTATATTTGTATAAAGAAATTCTTAAAATAAAATAAGTAATTTTTAGTCCTTGGTTACTTCTGTAGGCTGCAAGACAATTAATTGTATATTTAAGTACAAGCACATTTGAACATTGTGAAAACAAAGTCGTGAAATGCATTTATTGAAAATCCAAAAGACATTGAAATAATACACTAATCATTATCAAGTAATATAGATTAAAACTGATAGAATCATATTATGCAATATAATAATGCTTACATTTTCTTGTTTTGTTTCAGAGATTTATCGTTTGGCCGTGGAAACACCGCTCCAGTCAAAGGTGCTTCATTCCCTCAAATATCAGCAATAGAACCCTGGGACGGTAAAGACGGAGAGTTGCCTCCTGATGAGGACATTGACCTCTCGGACGTCCAGCTCGACGATTTGCCCAAAGACGAACTGTAATAGATTGACTCTATCCAAACTCAATCAAGACTGACATTAATGTGTGCTTCTGTTTGTGTGTGTTAGAAGAATACTGTGGTACTTGGTACTGTGTCGACTGCAGGAAAGCCTTAAAAAGACACTGATCTGCAATTAACAGTGCAATATTACAGGAGAGTATGATGTAGACTCTAAGCATGTTCTTAATTTTATCATAACTGTTCATTTTGTGAATATTTAGATGAATTTGTTTCCATTGTGTTGAACTGTAGTTCACCATTTGTTTTAGTAATGGTACAATATTGCATCTTCCATTTCTATATGTTTAAGATTTACTCTCAATTTTGTAATATTAAATCAAATTTCACACCATTTCTCTGTTTTTTAGCGCTCCTTTTTCCTGTCCTGCATTATACAATATGAGATTGTAATAAGTTATTTTATTGATTTCCATTAACATGTTATTCAAAGCTCTTTTGATGGACCATACTAATTAAATTGAATTTTGTTACAGTTATCATATGTTAATTTCTGCTGTGATTGTTATTGAAAGGTTTAAACAGTGACGAAATACTTGAATGTTACATAATTTAATTTTAAATTCAACACGTTACTGCACAAATATTGACAGCTGGCAAAAACTGAAATCCCTAAGATGCATTCATCTTGAATTGTTTAAGAAATTTCATCAAACCAAACATGAATTTTTTAAACACATTTTTCAGGAGAGTAAAAACCAATTTATACATTGTTGCTTTTTTCATGAGCAACATTTGTACATTATCAGACTGGCCACTCAAAACCTCTTTTCAAATTCCTGGTAGAAAATTTCCGATTATCTAGTCTATCTTCAAACCAAATAGACACTGTAGTGCTGTATTTAACACTCACGCCAAGTGCAACGATGTTTCAACATCACTAGCAGTGTTAGCAAGAAATGCCACAATGCTGCGGTGCTATAGCATTTCGTTGCTAGAGATATGCAAGAAATTCGGTGAAGATTCGAGATTTAGCTTCTCTATATCAGTAATGTTGTGAAATTGTGACTTTCAAGCACTTCTGTTGGTATCAGAATCGAGTGAAGAGCCACAGTACCGAGTATCGGACATGATCCATCCCTACTAAAATTTCCAGGGACATATAAATTCACGCATGTTTCCCGGAGTCCGAAATTCAAGCATAATGCACGCTTTTCCAGATGCTCATCGCTGGTGGTAGCCTGGTTAGAGTCCCGCAAAAGTACTGTGGTTTCGAAAATATCCCACTAACGGCCTATACATGAAGAATGCATCAGTATCGTTAGATTACAGTCAGAGAATACAAAACAACATGACCAAGATCCTCGTGCACGTTTGACTATTTGGTTTAAACAGCTCGAATCGTCCAAAAGATCGTCACGTGTGCGTAGAAGTCGTTCCGATAAATAGTTGACCGGAGTACTGACGGGATTTCCAGCTGTCATTCAACCCACTAGTATCCGTGGTTGATCCGATCGGCTTACCGTCTGCTGTTTGTAGACTGCCAACAACATAAGTTGCGTTTACGCTGGCAAGTAAATTTGCACAATTACTGTAGCATAATGTTAACCAATTTTACTCAAGATAACTATCGCAAGTACTTGGCTACAGTTGTATCGCTGGTTGTTCTGGGAGTCAAGACGAAGTCTATTCACACACGGCAGTGATGTCTCTTCTATGTTTTATAATTGAAATTTTAATAGCCGACACTGTTCTCCAGTTCTTGTAACCAACTGTCCGACAGAGCTCGTGAGAGCTCTTTGCCCGTTTCGACTAGCGGTTTTTTAAGTTGGTCACAAAACTTTCGTCGGTGTAAACGCCGTTCAGTCGAGATTTGGATGTGACTGTGATATCAAAACATAACATCACTTTTTTTGTTTTAACCTAAGTAATTAGATGACAATCGGAGCGTGTGTTAGGAGCAATCGTCCGTAGTCCAACCTAGACCTCGGCCGTGATACGAGCGATAAGCTGTTGTGAGTACTGCAGGGCAGCTGAGCGGCAGGGCAGTACCACACGATGGCGCTTAACCGCCGCAAATTCTAGGCATTACGTTTCTCCTGCCGCTCACCCCTCAGCTCATTCTGTCATTCCTGTGCAACAAGACGCTCAATGTTACTTGTAACTAACCCAATACTTTCTTCTCCAAAAGGTATCTTATCGAGCTTTGTAAAAATCCTACACTGACATTCTAGTGTAGGGCCTACTCAAAAACCAGGCTGTAACTCTTATCAAACCGTCAAATATTATATTATTCAACGAACCGAACCGAACTCTGTAAGCCTGTTATAACACTGTATATTTTAGGCCTGTGCTATCTAACACACGTCTTTTCAAAACACTATTTTCACTCAAGAATAAGAGTTGGACAATTTCGTCCGGAGACCCCACTTCGACGACTGTTTAATACTTAAGTAAAAAAAAACCCGTTTGTATCGCGGTTACTATAGCTTTGCCGCTTAAAGCGTACCACTCGTTTATAGCCAAAGTCCGAAACGATCGGTCGGCAGATTTTATTTGTTCAATGTATTGTTACGTATTTGGAGGGTGGGGGGCGGAGGCTTGCCGCGGCACAGGAGTAGAACTAACCAAGATACTCAATACAATAGTGGAGGTAACATTCGATTAACCGGCGTCATACAAACATATGTAAGCTTTAGTCAATTATGAAAAAAACACCTTATGCAATTTTTCACAAAACAAAATTCAAATAAAGAGACCAACCTTAAAATCCTAATAGAGAATCATGAACTGGATCAAACAGGCAGCACAAAATTTCTAGGGTTGACAATTGACAAAAATTTAGACTGGACAAACCACGTAAATAGAATTTCATCCAAAATATCATCTGGATTATTTGTTCTGAGAAGAATGTCAAAGCTGAGCAATCTCAAAACATTGAAAACAATTTATTATTCACTCATTCATTCTCACATCAACTTTGGAATTAGCCTATACAGGGGGACAGTCAAAGCAAATCTCAATAGAATTCTGAAATTACAAAAACAGGCTGTCAGGATCACGTTAAATCTTAGATGGAGAGACTCAGTTAAAATTTATTTTGCTCAGCTACAAATTCCAACAGTATTTGCCCTATATATTACTGCCACAATCTTAACTGCAAAAGAATGTATTGAAATATCAGATCGTCCTACTCAAAAATACAATACCAGGAATTCCAGATATAGAATAATTGGGCATCATAATCTTGAGATCTATAAAAAAAGCCCAACCTACGTGGGACTAAAATTTCTTCAAAGATTACCTTGCCACATTAGATCGGAACAAACCTTGCCAAAATTTAAGAAAAAATTAACAAGTTACCTGACAGCAAAGTCACTTTACTCAATAGAGGAATTTTATGAATCAGATGGCCCATTGGTTAGTTCATTAATTTGAAGCTTATTTTTATGAATTTAAAGTTCTCTTTAATTTATAATATGAACTTGCAGAAATATAATGTTTATGGATTAACCATTATATATTATGTATGGCTATTTTAAATTGGAAAATATACCCAGAATTCTAATTTGTTAATGTAAAGATTAGTCAACTATATTGTATATACAATGCTGACACTATTCATGTATACAACTATGAATAAAGAGATTCTTATCTTATCTTATGTCGATCTTTATTCACAATTTCACGAACCACGTCGCATAAAATTCGATGTTTCAAGATTAATCAGTTCTTGATTCAGGAAGCTGTCAAATTATGTATTGATTTTATAAGTTCTTCGAGACGGAAACATTATTTTTGAAATTTTCCCGGTTCTCAGAAAAATTCCGGCTTATTCCCGGTCGGGTGGCCACCCTGAGTATGTAGACAATGTTACTTCAGGAGAGGTTTGGATGTGACTGTGAACCTTACCTTCTTGGTATTAACTTTTATAATCTGATGGCCAATTGGACCATGATGAGGAGCAATCGTCCCAATGGAGAACATTGCATGTATGAGAGCTTACACACCATAGAGATAGAATTAGCCGAGACAAACCCTAAAATGGGGAAATGGACAAAGAAGTTGTAAGTCACTAAAAAGTTTACTTCTATTTCCTAGACAGATGTCCCGAGTTCCATCCCTCCATCTTTATCCACCAAAAACTAAACAGTGTATCCATACTTTTAACTCACACTGTATAATTCATAACTATTAGTGAAAGATAAAATCTGCTTTGCATTAAGAGTAAGCTTTATCCCTGTTAGTGTACATTGACATAAGGGAGACCGTTTCTTACTGACAAAAGGAAATATGTTAGGTGGAGGTAAGTAAAAAACTTGCATGATAAATGCCATTTATTATTTTTTATAAAATATTTAATAAAAAAAATTAAATGTCATAATCTTAACATACACCACAAATACTGTATATTTCTTTAAAAATATATATTACCTATTGTTGCTTTAAAATAGCAAAATTACTTTGTATAGTTATATAATTTCTCATTGCAGTCATAGTGTTTTAAATGCATTCTCTAATAAATTACTTTACACTGTTAGTAGGCCATTTCAGTTCGACTTCATAAAAGCATAGTATAAAAAAAGGTTACAATCAACTAGTTTACAGCCACAATAAAGGCACATTTAAATGCACAACGATTATTTACAACAGTAACTAATACTAGCTCAACTAATATTCTAAATCACATTACATGTTATAAATATAAATGTCCATACCAAAGTCTAGCTTTATAAAAATACTGTAACAAATGTTTCGGCGGCAGTTAGTTTAGCAATATAACTCTGTTAGTAATACTAATAACAATGTGGAATTTGAGCTCAACCCATATTTCAAAGATTTCCAACAACAGGTTTTTGGAAAACATTGCAAGTTGTCATGGTTGTTAATAAGGATAAAATACAATATACTATTGCCCTGGTAGTATCTTATTCTAATAATTCCATACTATTCTTTTATGCTATATTTAGCCTACATAAAACTAATGACTAATTAAAAGAGGAATAAGGAAACCCGAGAAAAATTACATTTTTCTATTTACAGACTGAAATAGACAAATGTAAAATAGTCTTTAAGATCACATTAGTATAAAGGCAGTACGTATATGAGGTGTATTCAAAATGTACCTTAAACAAAAATTTCATATAACAATGCACATAAATGAATGGAATGCGTTTGTTCAAGGGACTAATGCGTACAATTGGCGTTCAGTGAACAACACTGATATGACAGGTTTTCCCCAATAACTAACACTGATTAGAAAATGGAAAATCTTAAGATATTTTCAGCAAGTTACACAAGCCTTCTTGATCACACGACATATCCTTCCTTAAGTATTTTATGTTTTCTAAGTTGAAAGCAATATCGGATTGAAACTAACTAGATATTAAGGATGGCATATGTCCATTCTGAAAAGGGTTTTCAACTGGCTTTAAGAGCAGTACACATTACTGGATTAAGATGTAACACAAAGACATTAAAAGAGTAATTCTTGTAAAAGAGAGTACACTTTATAAACACACCCCTCATTTCTAATAACTATTTATGATATATTTATACACTAGGCTAAGAGAAACCATTCAAAATCCTAGTTTTGCATCTGAAAATTATAAAAGTTTTTTTCATTTTAGTTTAATTTAATACTGAGATATAGTTTTAAAATAGATTAAAGAACCACACTAGTGGAGTAAATAATTTGTACTGATTTCAATCTTTTGATATGCAAGTTTAAGTAAACTACTTCTTCAAATGCAAAATTGACAACTTTATGGTACTTTTAATTGAGCACACAAATATTCACACATGAGCTGTGATGTGGAAGCTTAATTTGTTCTCTATAGTTAATTGAGCAGTATTTTGATCAGATTTGTAATTTAATTTACAAAACATTTCTATCCGTTACAAAGTAACACAAATAAGTTAAAATACACTATTAATTATGATTATCGAAAAAAAATTAAAGTGACAACGATCTTGTTCAATTACAATGAACAGCTGCGATTGTAAGAGAAAATTACTGATTCATACACTTGTATAATCATGTAAATTCTGTTTGATGACCATGCATACAAACATAATATATTATAAACTTAATAGAAAATACGGTTAAGAATAAGTTAATAGCTATCAACTGACCAATGTAGCACGCCAAGTACCAATACAATAACAGGTGACTAGGATTGTGACGGTCTATACGGGTGTGCTGAGTGCAGGGATATTGTCTGTCGCAGGAGGAGCCGATGGGCAGCAGTCCAATGTTCTATGGTTCTGGGCTCTGAAACAATTCACAACATTGAAATACTAAATATTATGCTTTGGAGAATATATAATGATTAGTTTTTATATTAAATTGTAGTTGCAATTAATGTACTGCATGGTTTATTCTTGTGTACACAAAACTAAAATTAATTATGATGTGTTCTGACCATATATGAATTAAGACATTTCAACCTATCTCTGTCAATAGAGCCATTTATTTTGGTTTAATTTGCTGAACATATTTCTGATATATGCAAAAGTATCCAAATCATGATTAAAATGATTTTTTATGAATAAAAACAACAATTTTATTATTAATGTTGCAAACATAATTTATTTTTAAGTTTAATTTGTCTAAAAGCGTTGTTACAGTATTCTTCTTATTAACCCCTTGTATGCTGTAAAGAAATCACTTTAATGCTGAATTAAAATTATATTAATATTTAAATTTAACAAAGATTTTAAATGATTTTTATTGATAGTAAGTACAACATAAAAGTAATTGAAACAAATTCAGTTTGTTTACTATGCAATTATTATTAAACAAAGTCGTGGCATAATAGTAATTTATTCTATACTGGTTAACAAGTATGAAATACAAATACAAGATATTAAGAATATTAATGAGACAAAGGCACTCTAAAATTTACTTGAAGTATGATAATTGTCAAATCAGACTTTACTAATTAATTATAATCGCACAAAATTTCAGTTATTATAGTGGGCATAATAGTAATTTTATACTAGTGAAATAATTATAAAATGTTACTACAAGATAATACTTTGCCATGGTTAAGTAGTGAAATAAAAATACCAATACATACAACTTTATAAATAAAAGAAAAAAATAAATGAGATCTCATTCCAATGTACATAACCTCGCACAATAGCCAATAATAATAATAAGCCCTGTATCAGTTTCCAAACAAAATAACCAAGTAACTATCATGAGCGTGTATGTGCTTAAGAACGATAGCTGAGCCACTGAGTGTGCTAGGACCACCAAAAAAATGCAATATATTTAATTCAGAACATTTAGAGTTAGATTTCATCTGTGAGATACTCTGCTTACAGTGAACAAAGGATTAAAAAAATTCTAATTATTTCCAAAGCAAATTTCTATGTAGTAAAAGAAACGTTTGTGTTGTGGGTTAAGACTGGTCTCATTAATATAAATCAGAATATATTTCATTCATAATTTAGCTTTACATATAAGGCAGCTTTTTTACATAAAAAAGAACACATAACAACAATTAGGTCTACATAAAATACAAACAAATAAATTCATTCTCATTACATTGGATTGCAACAGAGGAAATTTATTTTATTTTAAATACGTTAACAGTTTTAAATTCAATTTATTTTTACTATCGATGTTTGTTCTGGATATCCCAACATTATCATAATTGCTACACAATAATTAACTCAAACAGAAGGATGGTCGTACCTCAATCTTAGTGTCACCACAGCAGCTGAGTTAATTTTTAGATATACAGTATACCATAATATGCAATCACCCTCATAAAGAAATCTCCAAAAGATTTAAGGAATTTTCCTCAATAAAGATCGCCACAGCTCAAAACTAAGATAATTTTAAAATAAATACATACATTAACCACATTAACTTCAGTAATTATTTTTCACAAGGAAATGTAACAATATTTTGCAATTCAATTTGGTGATAAAAACATATGTTTGAACACAAGACTGTCAAAACAAATAACCGGTACAGAATTGTACAATATGCCTAGAAATAAAAATTGTAACTGATTACAACCAAACTCTTATTCTATATTGTTATGTTATTTTACTATGTAATGGTATTGTAAAAGTGGCGATTGCCGTGGAAATAAATAAATAAACCAAGCCCACATTTTTACAAATCACTTACTTACTTACTTGGGTGTACATATTTATATCTTTAAAGATTCAAAATTATGATGTTTTTGACATCATTATATAATAATGTCAACCAATATAGAATTGTTATACCATTATAGCATAAATTAATCTTCTAAAATAGTTGTAAATTTTAAACAATGATGTGATAATCACATAAGATAGTGCCAAAAGGGATACTGAAATATATACAAGGTGTGTTCAAAAAGTATCGTGAATTTTGAATTTTCGCAGGTTACGTATATTCGAATTTCGATTTTTTTCGTGGCGTTATGTTGGTACATATGTCTCTCACTTATGTTGACAATTTCGGCCATTTTGAATGTTCAGTTAATAGTTGACAGCTGCTTTGCTTGCACGTGTTTTGGTTCGTCTTCGATTTTTACCTATTCAAAAAAATGGAACAAAGAACCTGTATCAAATTTTGTGTGAAAAACAAAATTAAGTGCGCGGATGCATTCCGAATGTTGACTGTGGTATACGGAGAAGCTACTTTGGACAAAAGCAACGTTTATCGGTGGTATAAAATGTTTTCAGAAGGCCGAGAAGATGTGAACGACGAAGAGCGTGCCGGACGCCCGAGCACTTCAACAAAAGACGAAAAAATTGATGAAGTGAAGAAAATTGTATTGGCCAATCGTCGAATCACCGTTAGAGAAATTGCCGAGGACCTAGGCATATCGATTGGCTCGTGCCATTTGATTTTAATTGATACTTTGGGCATGAGACGGGTCGCCGCAAAAATCGTACCTAAATTGCTCAATTTTGATCAAAAACAGCATCACATGAACATTGCTAATGAGATGTTGGAATCTGTCCGCGACGACCCGAATTTGCTCCAGAGGGTCATAACTGGTGACGAATCATGGGTTTATGGTTATGACATGGAAACCAAAGCTCAATCATCTCAATGGAAGCTGCAGCACGAACCAAGACAGAAAAAAGCATGCCAAGTTCGGTCGAATGTGAAAGTTTTGCTTACAGTTTTCTTTGACTGCAGGGGCGTGGTGCATCATGAGTTCTTGCCACAAGGTAGAATGGTGAATAAGGAATATTACCTGCAAGTTACGTGCAATTTGCGCGAAGCAATCCGCCAGAAACGCCCGAATTTGTGGAAAAACAAAAATTAGCTTTTGCACCACGATAACGCCCCTGCTCACACATCGCTGCTTGTACACAACTTCTTGGCCTAAAACAACACACTAATGATACCGCAGCCACCGTATTCCCCAGATCTGGTCCCCTGTGACTTTTTCTTGTTCCCGAAACTGAAGAGGCCCATGAAAGGACGACGCTACGCCACGATTGACGTGATAGAGACGGCATCGAAGGAGGAGCTGAACAAGATACAAAAAATGATTTTTTGAAGTGCTTCGAAGATTGGAAAAAACGTTGGCACAAGTGTATAATATCCCAGGGGGATTACTTTGAAGGGGACAAAATAGATATTCACGAATAAATAAATAATTTTTGAAAATACACAAAATCCGCGATACTTTTTAACACACCTCGTACAGGAATTACTGATAAAAATAAACCCTTGCCATAATCATAAAAGAATGACATATAAGACAAGCCACACACACGAACGCAAACAATAAAAAATGTAACTTAATGTATCAAGACCTACTAAACGGGTGTCAGGTCCATAATGTCGTACTTGCGTTCCTTCTTGCAGAGGATGGGGTAGAACAGCACAGTATAATACAGAATGGTTCCAAGAAGCAGTGAGCCGGCCAACACAGCAATTATACCCCAGGCTGTCATTCCTATGCCCCGGCTAGGCTTGGAGGACTGCATTGGCTTGCCATCTGTAACAGTGATATCGGAGTTTTAGTTCCACATTTTAATATGTATTAATACAAAATTTGCATTTAATGATGAGCTATGAGAATACTATGCAGAAAAAGAATATGTGTTTAGTTTTTCAGCAGAAATAAAATTGGAATTTTTGTTAAACGTTTTGTAAAACCACATAAAAATTGTAAACAATTTTTAGAGGTAAAAAAGAAAACAAAAATAACACTGATACACAAACGTTTTAAGTGATAACCCCCAAAACAAGCTACAAATCTGGCCCTAAAGTGAATTTTTATATTTTTATTCAGTAGTAGGAAACTACTTGGATAATGGAACATAAGTAAAAAATCAAAATACTGTGAGTAATAAATTAAATATAACATAATATGTATCAGGATGCTCGTTGAAATATTTTCATTAAAAATACTACACATTTTTTATAAAAATAAATTATACAAATATTGTTATTTATTTTATTCTATACCATATTTTGTTAGAAAACATACATGTGAATAAATGGATATAAAATATATTGTGATATGGCTAAAAATAAAGGATACTTGAAGTATGAAACTTTAACATAGGCTTCTTTTTTGGAAAGATAAAAAAAGTTAATTAACTTAAAGAAGACCTTTGTTATTCTATGAATTATTTTGGAAATGCATAAAAATCCTAACTATAAGAAACACTGAAACATTATCATCATAAAATTACATTTTAGTTTTAAAAAAATATAGTATATAAATATTCCATTTGGGGAGAGATATGCCAAGAGGCCGCAAAGAAATATAAACTTTGTTGTACAAAGAAATAATGGTTTTAACACTAAAACATGCTAATTTTATAATCTATTTATATATATACTAGCTGTTTCCCGCGGCTTCGCACGCTTTTCGTAAGTTTTGCCCGCGTATGAGCATTTCTGGTCGAAGTAAATTATATTTCCAACCCCGATGTAGATTTTACCTTGATGTCACGATCAAGAAAATATGTCAAAAAATGTATTGTACATGCATAATGTATTTTATTACAAAGTGGTCTACCACTCAACCTTTAAGTTCAACCAAAAATTTAGTTTAGACAATTATACAACATAACTTAGCGCCTTCAAATAGTGTTTCACTGTTTAATATACGTATCTATCTCGTAATTGCAGGTTATAATGTGCAGGCGCTTTGAAAACTTTTCTTCATTTTATTCGTTTATATTCACGACATAAGCGAATAATTCAGATAATAACTATCCTATCTTCTAAGTTAGACTAAATTACGGATACATGTGAAATTTGATTGAAATTGGTTCAGTCGTTTTGGAGTTTATTGGCAACATACATCGTGACTCAAGATTTTTATATATATAAGATATATATATATATATATATATATAAACTTCACAATTCTACTCAAAGAAATCATTACAGTAGAACCCCTCATATCCGGCCACCACGGGACCGAGTTCCTGGCCGGATAACGATTCGTCCGGATAAACCAACCTACAGTACACAACACTTGACGAAACAAAACAATTGTACTGTACTGTACTAACCTCACTGGAAATAATCAACAAACTGTTTACAGGTTAAACCTACTAGCTCAACTGAGGACAACACAGGAAAATGTAAACAAATAGATACACCAAAATAATGCACGAGTCGTGGGAGACTAGTGCGTGCAACTGCGCGTCTGCAAGCCGTGGTAAATAAATTTCGATATTGGCTTCCGGGAAGTGGCCGGATAAACCGAGGTGCGGTAAAACCGAGGCCGGATATGAGGGGTTCTACTGTAGTAGTATACTATCTTAAAAAACAGAACTTACTGCACTTCACAAAGGTTATAATTCACGATACCAAGATGGCAAGAACGGTAAAGTTATTGGATGCCCTTTGTGAGAAAAAGAAATCACCTCCCAATTTGTTTCGAAACCGTTGCCAACCCCCCAACAAAAATAACTTCATGAGAATTGTTACAATGCATTAGTTCTTCATTGTTGGTGACATATGGCAATGATGTGTTAGTCAAGTCATATCAGTTCTGTGATTGGTTAAAAATTATGTATTTGGTAGTTTCTTCAAACCACTGGCACGAGCTTTCGAAATTATATTTTTGTAAAGCATTTACCAAACTCGTTACATTACAGATAAAGACCTATTATATATCTGTTGTTTAGAACTTCCTGAATACATTGATGTAAATATCATCCAGATATATTGTTAATAGTACAATAATCCTTTCCAAAAATCGTGAAGCACATCAATGATATGTTTCTCACACACTGTTAAGAATGTAACCTGATTATTACATTTTTATTTTAATGATTAAAACTAGTAGTATTGTCTGCACGTGGTTAACCCTTCTGGCCAAGCAGTTTTCTTTTATTTAAGAATAAGCAATACTTCTTTAATATTTAATTAAAGGTAATTTAGTTTGGCGTTTTTAGGTGGGTTTATAGAGAACCTTACTAGGTGAAAGGTGTTTGTGTAAAAATTTTGTAGTCTCACCATTTATTTATTTTGATGGACACCATAGGATGCCCAGACCCAATAGAAAATGTAAAATTATTCAGTTCAAAGGAATTGTTTCCATTTTCAACTTCGTGACAGTAGAAATCAAGTGAACATGGTTAAGAACCAGATTAGGGTCAGATTATTTTGATGAAATAAAATGAAAATTTTAAATAAAATCAGAAGTCAGCAATTTATCTAAGGTATGGTATTGTGTTCAATCAGTGTGGTACAATAAATTATTATTATTATTATTATAATCCCTGAAAGGATAACATTTTCCGGTACTTTGGGATTATACCGACCACACCAGTATGACGAACACAAAGATATAAATTTGTAAAAACAACATTATAGAATGAAAAAAAAACAACAACTGTTTAATTACAAAATTACAACGATTATCAATAATTGTTAATGGGTTTCCTGTGACGCCCAGAATGCAGTAATATCAAGGATGAGTGAGTGTAGTAAATTTCCTTCCGCCTTCAGCCGCAACTGCCGACCACCACATGTATTCAGCTTGGTATGAGTCAAGATGGTGTCGTGCTGTTCCTCGTTTTTTATTACGCCATTTAGCTGACCCCCCACATTCGCTTAACATGTTGAGTATTAGCACTGGTTTCCAGGTCGACAAAATTGTATCGATGGTATGTCCATTCAGGCATATTTTGGATTTAGGCAAGAAGTCATGATCTTGTAAAAAACGAATGGTCCCCTCTTCGCTCCTGGGTAAATCCCAAATTCTCATAGTGTCACCCATCACTAATCTATTACACACACAGTAAAACACGAAAGTAGAACAATGCAGCACACCAGCTGAATGGGCGGCGAAACTCTGCAGTCACGTTATCTACTAGATTGCTCGACTTTGACCTCTGTCTGAGGATGGGGAGGGGTTTGTGATAAGACAATTCCTGTTTTATATTGACGAAATATTGTTCTGCGCTAATCTAGTAATCAGTAGAAGCATAATGTCAAATAACAATTCATGTCTGGGTGTGGTCCGTATAATCCCAAAGTACCCATTTTCCTTTACAGTGTACAGGCCCTTGTATTTGGTACAATTTTTACAAAAAAAAGTTACTGCAGGAGTCTACAACTAGTGTATTTGTTGTGATAGTTCTATATCAGATATGATTATCCAGAAAAATGCCAAGAAATTCCACTCTGTCAGAATATGTGAAGTGTGACACTGCTATAATGACTATAAATGATAAGCTATGCTGTTATGACTCTTCTCAGAAACTGGTAGCACAACTCTTTGAAGAGAGTTTAAGAACTTACGTTATGAGAGACGTGCATTTAGAACAAAACATGTGAAAAAAAGTAATTAAAATCGGGAAAAAGAGAGCATCCCGTTTAGTTGTAACTAAAATGCAATCTAAAAAATTACTCACCAGCAAATTGCTTCATTTGGTAATCTCCATTTGCATAACCCAATCCATTGTAAACTGCTTTCCTCGGCCCGGACTTGAAAGATGACACGCCCCCTCTACCTGATCCATTGCCCAGTCCACTTGTACCAGCAAATACATCTGTGAACAAAAAAGTAATACATGTTTTATTTGTGTCACAAGGTAACAGACACAGATTTTTAAAACTGATGCTCTTGTTCAAGTAGAAATTCTGAAAATAAAGGATGTAGCTGACCTTTTTCCTGAACGAAATTTCCTGCGTCAAAAGTAGAAGACATAATCCAGTTATTTTGCATTCTGTTGAAGTGAGCGAGCAGAAGTGGCTACTAACATTTGGTAGCCTATTGCGCGTACTTATTCTGCATTATTATTTAATAAACAATACATCAAATTAAACTAGGAAATATCCCAATTATTCTGATAACAATTTATCGTACAGTACTTAAATCGGGGAGAGTTTAATAAGTGGCCACCAACAATCGGATTATGATTATCGATTTTAAATATCAGTACTATTGAATACGACATTTAACCTGTAAATATTCATTATAATTAATCATCGCCAGCTTTATTTAGACTAGTGATGTAGGAGATGGAGAAGGCTAGTGACAACGACAAGAACAATGGCGATGAATATGCAGTAAATCTAAGCAATATATGGGTCAACCTCGATTTTTCTCATATTACAATATAATGTTCCCAATAGTCAATTAGAAAAGGAAATGACTAGAATTTCTTGCCGGAAAGCAGTTATAGGGAGCAGGCAACTCATATTACAATATAATGTTCCAATAGTCAATTAGAAAAGGAAATGACTAGAATTTCTTACTGGAAAGCAGTTATAGGGAGCAGGCAACCGCGAGAATTACCTATTAGTGATCAGGGGCACTGACGTGATCTGGGCTTCAAATTTGGAAACTACTCGAGTTAATTTTTTTTTCTAAAAGAGCAAGCAGCGCGAAGCGCTGCGCAGCGGGCAAGCATCGTGCGTGATCTTCGTCTATACTGAATTGATTCAGGCCAAAGGAATGACACAGATTCCTTTACCAGATTTTTACGGAGATTTTGTATTGGGCGGATTATATTGGTTTTACTTTGCTTTCCAGCATGTAATTATGTGTTTTAAAATTGTTTTACATACATTACCTACATTATATTGTAATATGTAATAACAATTTATCAGAAATTTTTAATAAAAAAAAGGATCACGCACGATGCCTGCCCGCTGCGCAGCGCGCTGCTTGCTCTTTTAGAAAAAAAAATTAACTCGAGTAGTTCCAAATTTGAAGCCCAGATCACGTCAGTTCCCCTGATCACTAATAGGTAACTCTAAGCAATATATGACCGTCTGGCGGTTGCCTGCTCCCTATAACTGCTTTCCGGCAAGAAATTCTAGTCATTTCCTTTTCTAATTGACTATTGGAACATTATATTGTAATATGAGAAAAATCGAGGTTGACCCATATATTGCTTAGAATTACCGAATATGCAAATATTGACCCAAAATCTGAGTCAATATTTGCATATTGATCACTGAGCAATGTTTTTAATGGTTACAAGATAATGACCTTCACCCTTTAAATCCAAATTGTCCAGTATGTATTGACGAGATGAAAACTTGAATTAAAAGTGGAAATCAAATGGTGTTTTTGCTGCAAGAACAGTACGAATAAACACGTATCTAAAAAGATCTTGACAAGACTTTTCTTGAACATTCCAAATTTAGTATTATTAATATAATGAAATCGTGTACTATTTTAGTTTAAATCAAACAAGCTACGACTTTTAATTATTAATGAATGTACTTTACTGCATCAGTACCTGCAGAAATGCCATTTCAGATTGCCTTAAGTAATCATACGTACTGCGCTGTTCAAACGTCGTTTTAATATAGTTTAGTTATTTTATGCAATCTGAAACAAATACAATTATTTTACATATAAAAGTATAGCAGTAGATATGAATGTAAGGGTTCTGGCGCACTTTTGGGACAGTCAGAAAATCAATGTAAAATACTGTCCATTGAACAATAAAAAAATCTAAGAAATCACGAATGTTAAATAACCGAATCTATAGCTGTTTTACTGTTCATTATAGGCTTCTAATTTCTTAAGCTATTTTAATGAAAAAAATCCAGAAATCTCAATGAAAAATCTATAAACGGAAATAATGAAATTTGCTAACAATCACTCGAGAAGTCGGGGAGAATGTGAGTAAAACCGCATTCTTTTCACGAGGTTCTTCATTTACTTTCTCCAAATGTACTATAAAATCATCAAAGATTTCAGGTTTAAAATCGTAGTTAAATTCAATGTCTAAATAGTGAAAGATTATAGGTAAAATCTTCTCATAATAAACGTGTGTATTTAAACCTACAAACCTAATGTATTCTTTGAAAAGGAAAATAATTTTGTCAACGGTTCCAAGAGATAAGTAAAAATTTTTGTTCTTTTTTCTAAATTCTGAGACAAATTTTGTTTGCTTCTTATCTCCATATTGTAATTTTCTAAGCAGATTATTCAAATGTGTTAGCTTATTTCGAAATTTCTTAGGTTTAGGTCTTTCATACAAAATTAAATTACAATCTCTACAAACTAATCTTTTATCAATAATTTCTCCTCTATTATAACACTTGTAACAGTTGGCATTATACTCTTCCATTTTTACAAAAAGAATAAATGGAAGCTATGGAACTAAGTCTGCCGAGATATAAATTTTTCAGCGCAAATGTTTATGTTTATATTTCAACTACCGAGATAAAAAGAAATGATTTTATTTTATTATTCAACTATTTAGGATATTTTGTCTATGATTACAAAGATTATTACGGAAGAAATCGAGATTTTTCATCAGCGAAAGAGTATATTTTTAAAGTTTTAGAAGGAATGAAAGAGAACAATATGAACATCATTAACTACTGAATTTCTCTAATATCGTTCTTAATCACATCATAGGCTAAAAATTTCTCAGAGACAACAACAACATAACAAATCGCGTTTGTAACAGCTTTTTGAAAATCCATATTGATAATTATATCGTTCTTTGAACCAGAAATATTTGTCAAACTCTTTGTTGTATCAATGACATAAATGGGTCTATTTGCTATAAATTCTTTGGGGTTGTAATACATTTCCATATTTTTGTAGTAAACTTTCTTAAAATCTTGATACATCTGATACATGATTCTGAAAAGACCACCGGAAATGTTTAAATTTTGTAATTCATCTGGATAATAAGAACCGTTCAATTTTACTCTGATATTTTTTACATCCAAACTATCAAACTTTGAAGGATTTTTTTCTTGATTATTCTGTCTATCTGTTTGAAAACCAATGATAACGAACTTGGGATTGAAGATATTTCTATAAATATTTGTGATATCGAACGAATAAGTTGTTCCGGAAATACCTTTTTGTTCAATACATTGCCAATCTAGAAAATTAAAAGTGATGTTTTGAGATTTTATAATTTCATCAATCAACCTAATTTTACTCGTGGTTTTGTAATCAATCATCGGAACTCTAATGAAAAACTCGTTAATTGTAATTTTGCCATCAACAGGCATAACATTTCCAGTTGCAGTCTTCAGAATCACATCATCGTCTTCAGCTCTTATGAAACTAATGTAAAATCCACCTTTATAGATTGGAAAATTTACATTTTCAAAGAATCCTAAGCCGAAATGTGCTAAATCACCGACCGCTTCAAATTGTCCAAATTTAAAAGTTGATTCAAAACTGTTTGAAAATACATTACTTTTGGAATAACAAATAGTTCCTTTAATTGTGCTTAATTGGCCACAGTTTTCGACTTCTTCTATCAATTTATTGTGTTTTCTTACTTCAATCTTAGAAAATAAAAACTGTATAAAATTATCGATTAATCTAACATTATCAGTTCCAAGATATGCTTGACCATCTTGTTTTGTTAAAGTTCCAGAAATATAAAACTGGAAGTTAGACGAGCAAAAGTTATCTCCAAAATCAATATTAAACTCAGTTCTTTTATTCGGTTCATTCAAATGTTGTTTACTAATTGGATAGAAATTTTTAAACTCCGCCCTTTCAATATCACTAGCATATTTTCTGTAGTCCGCCATTTAATAAGAGAAAATTTAGAAATTTTAAACATCGTGTATCATTTTTTCATCGATCTAATGTACGTTTTTTATAAGAAAAGATATAAATTTTAGTCATTTTTAATGATCTACTTCGTCATATTCAGGATTCTCTTCCTTAAATTTTGCGATCTCGGTCACATATTTCAATAAAATCTGCACAGGATAGTAACCGCTATCTATAATATTGTTCCAATCAACTGTATCTTTATTTTCATCCAAAAACTTTAGACTCAAGTGTTGATAGAGACAAAGAACAGACATATGATCTTTTAATTGATAATGTATATTTTCTTGAATGAACTCTGATGATAAAGTTTGATATTTAGCAATGTTATACCAATTCAATTTGTTTACGTATAATCTCATCATATCTTCGGATAATTCATATTTTTGAGAAATGTCATCCCAATGTTCTTTTTTCAAATCTCTTTCGTGTTGCATTATAAAAAGATCGAAAGCACTGTAATGTCCCGCCATCTCTATTTATTAAGAAAAAATTTCAAGTTTTTATAAATTGACTCTTTTTTGCGTTACATTCAGCACATTTTCCAGAAATTCTCTTAACTCCATTGATATTTGCATAGTATTTTATATCATTTGTTTCAGTTTTTGCCTTACACCTCACACAGTATATGAGCGCCATTTATATAAGGAAATTTTATCATGCATAAAACCCTACACGAATACCTATTTCAGTAAGATCTTCCTCCATATTATTAAGTTTTTCTTGTAATTTTTGAAATTTGACAGCATAAGAATCATTGTATTCAACAAATTTATGACCAATATTCTCAAAAGTTTTCGTAGCATCTAAACTAAACTTATCAAAAGACTCTTTAAAATTAGTAAGTTTTTCATTAATTTCACCAACATCGTCTACTGATCTTCTATTTCTGGCTTCTAACTTGTCATAGACTTCTGTTGTAAAATCTTTAACATGCTGTTTATGATTCTCGTAATTTTGTTTTAGTTCATTAAACATTTTAATAGGATCTTCTAATTGAATCATTACAACAACATCAAATGGATTAATTCCTTTACTAACACCGCTAATTCTTTTTCCTTTAAAATCTAAGGCATTTTTAACATTCGGATCATGTAAATCAACAATATCGATGTTTTCTGATAATTTTAGAGGTTTTAAAATTTGTTCTTTAACAACAACATCATGTTTGTCAATACCAGGTCGAACACCGACAATTCTTTTTTTATTAGCCAAACTAACATAATTCTTTTCAACTTTGATCGCTTCAGTAATTTTATCAGCTTTTTCGATATGAGACATTAAATTGGTAAATAATTTTTTTACACCATCATCAACTTCTTTTTCCAATGTTTTTATTTTATCAGCAACTTCATTTGAACTCATGAAATTTGCAAGTTTGTTATCATATTCTGCTTTAAAATCTTCAATCTCGACAGCAAACATATCTGAATCTGGAAGGTTTTGTAATACATTTTCTAACTTGTTATCAAACTCATTTCTCAAACTATCAAAATTCAAACTATTATCTACATTTTGAATAATTTGTGTTCCAAATACGTCAAAAATATTTTGTGAATCCATATTTATTAAGTAATAATTTGTTAACAACTTCTTTAAAATCTTTACCAGTACTCAGTTCATTCAAAACAAAAACACATAAATGACCACAAATTGGGGGATCTTTATAGTCTTGAATCTGAGAATCATTGTAGTAGACGCTTGATTTTTTCAAATATTTAATCAATTCTATAGGTGGTTTGTCCTCAATTCTTCCATACGAATCAAAATAAGATGTATTCTTATCATTTTTATAATAACAAACCCAATGCGTTCCACTTCCCATAATCGAGTCTAAATTCACAATTCCACATTCAAATTTCTTAACTTTTTCAGGTAATGTATCTCTCATGAAGATTCCTCTAAAATGTTTAATGTTTTTGCAGATTTCTTCCAATTCTCCGAATGTTAAAGGTTCAAATTTTTTTTCCGATGTTTGATTTCACGTAATTCAAAGTTTTTTCATCTAATCCAGATCCTGTAACATCTTCCAACTCTTTATCTAACCAATTTAAAATGTTTCGAACAATAGGAATCACATCTTTTTTAACGATTGGAGCAGCTTTACGAACGAACATAAGGAACAACATTTTTAACAACTGGAATATTTTCTCCAAAATCTAATAAATCTTTCAAAAGACCACCATTTTTTAAGTTCTTTCAACTGATTATAAGAAAATTCTATTCTGGTTCCTTTACTGTTTTTCTTATGTTTTTCGAGTTTATTGTATTGTCTATTTGTTAAAAATATCTTATCTTCGCCATTTTTTAGTTGATCTATTTTAAATTGAATACTAACGGGTATTTTTTTCTTAAAAGCGGATTTTATTTTTTCTTTCTGATTTTTGCTGAAATTTACATTCACCTCCATTTATATAGTTAAAATTTCAAGTTCTCTTCAATTCCCATTCCTAGTTTTCTCTTCAAAAACATTGCTCCAACTGTTGGAAGTGCAACAAATCTTTCACCTAAGCTACCATCTTTTGATAAAAATCTATCCATTGCCTTATCTTGCAAAACTTTATCTGCTATATGTCTGGAATTTTTGTCTCTATGTTTTGCATAAAAAATATCGTGTTCCATAGCAGCTTGGTCTAATTTATTTATACCAGGATCTCCTCTTTTTAGTCTTTTTTCGAGTTTTGTGCCAGGCCCCAGATACTGATAAGTTGGTACGTGTAATTCAAAAGGTAAATTGTTGATAAAATCATTCAAAAGTCCGCTACCTTCAATCATAGATGAACTTATTGCTGGCAAAACTCGCTTTAAATATTTAATTCCATCAGGTTTTTCAATCAATTCATCAAGTTTGTTCGAAATAAAATCTTTAATCGCTTTCTTTTCGTTCAAAAAATTGTTGTTTCCAGCCTTCTCTTGAGCATAAATATAATTAATAATTCCATCGAGTTTTGTCAAATCGTCGATATATCTGTACTCAATCTTATTATCATTGTATTTTCTTACACCTGATCCTTCGATTCTTTTTTCCCAAATTGGTTTAATCAAATTGAGATATATTTTACCTTTACTTGACTTTGGTTTCTTAGTTGATGGATCATTATTTTTGTAAATTGAATCAGATTTCCATAAAATTTCTGTATACTTTTTCAAATCTTCTTCAGAATATAAATTATCTTTTGGAGCGTCATAGTCTGTTAATAATCTCCATAAACCTTGAGTTCCTTCATATGTTTTTTCATTAATAATTATATCATTTTGTTCAAAATTAACGGGTAAATTTCCAATCATAAAACTTTTCTTTTTTCTATCCCAATACAAACCAAATTTATCATCCTTCGCTCTAGGAAGGAATTTTTTTACCAATTTCACCAATTATTATATCCGTTGTTCCAGGACTTATTGGTTCAACTATGGTAGAGTCTTCAATGATTCGAGGTCTAAATGGTGTTGAAGATGGTAATTTTGGCAATTCAAACTCAGATTCTGGAATCGAAATATCGGCAAATTGTCGTACAACTGGAACCAAATTCATTAAATTTTGATTATCGCTTAAAACATTTTCAATTTTGCCCTCAACATTTTTTATTGCAGAAGTTACAGGTTGATTAATTTTTTGAATAAGTTCTTGTTCTTCTTCATCAATTCGAATCTGTTCTTTAAATTCTTTGATTAATTTCTTTTCGATTTGATCAAGTTTTTTCGCTTCTTCAGAAGTTACGTTCACCATTTATTTAGGAAAATTTTGAAACGTGGAACACGAAACGTGGAACGTAAAACGTGAACGTGGAACGTAAGAACGTGAACGTGGAACGTAAAAACGTGAACGTGGAACGTAAAACCGTGAACGTGGAACGTAAAAACGTGAACAGATTTACCGTTTTTCAGTTGTTTTCATAATGTAAATAAAAAGTAAAGATAATGTAAAAATAATTGTAACAAATATTTTATCAAGTAGATTTGCCAGACCACTGAGCAGCATTTATATTAGAAAATTTATTCAAATATTTACCATTTTTAGGCTTCAAAGTTAAATTAATAGTTAAAAGTCCATAGTCTTCTTTCCAAATTTTATCACATAATTCATTAAAGTGGTTAAAACTCATATCAGATCCCACATAATTGTTGTAAATCTTTCTCGAATAGTGATCGTCTTGCTTAAAAACACACAACATATTCAAATTATTTCTAATAACTTGTTTATCAACCTTTGAAAAGCATTGGGAAAGATAGATACAAGAGATATTTTTGTGACGAGACATTACGAAATATTCCTTAATAACGTCTTGATTTTCTAAAATACAGTCATCGAAAACGATTAACGAATTGGGTTTACACTCGCTTAATGGAACTATGTCCTCAGAGGCATTATAAAAATGTGATACCTTTTTGCTTAAGTTTTTCTCAATATTTTCAAATCTTTCTTGCAATTTTTTATAAGCGTCTTGTTCTAAAGATTTACTAAAAACATACAAATTGGAATAAGGAATCAACCTATTGTAGATAAAATTCAATAATAAAGTTGTTTTTCCACATCCACTTGAACCAACAATTAACAATCTGATTGGTTGATCTTTCTTATTTTCTTCAAACGTTTGAAGTTTTATCTGATCTTTTTGCTTTAAAAATTTCTCCATTTAAATAGCTAAAATGAAGCTGTTCAAGTTGACTTCAGAAAGCTCTAAATTAGTTTTAAACTTGGAACATCCTATACACTTAGAGGAAGAATCAAATTATTTTATCGGTTTAAGCGGTTTTTATTCTGACAATTTTGTAATAAATATTAGTGAAAGTTCTCCTTATTGTATAGGATTTAGTGAGAAGAACATAACAAAATATTATGGTTTAAACAAAGGATATTATACTTTCGATCAAATTAAAAATTCCCTTAAAAATTATCTGAAAACATTCAAACAATCAGATAAATCTTTAAACTTTGACGAAAACAAGTTTGAAATGCAAAAAAATTATCTCTCTAATAAAATTCAAATAAAATCACCAGTAAGAATAATGTTTTCAGCAATTATTGTAGATTTATTAGGGTTTGTTCAAGAAACTATTGAGCCAAATCAGGTATATTTAGGAAATAAAACGCCAAAATTTAGACCGTTCGATGTAATTGAAGTGCACTGCAATCTCGTTGAACCTAGTTTTGAAAATCATACCGAACATTTACACAAAGAATCGGAAATTTTGTACACTTTTTTCCCAAATGTTGCTTATGGATCAAAAATCAGTGAAAAACCAAATGAAATCGATTATATTCCAATTAGAAAAAATATTAAAAGAATTCAAAAAATCGTTCTAACTATACAAGACTCTGAGGGAAATTTATTAAATAATGAGAGTAAAACAACAATATATTTAAGATTGTCGAAAGAATGATGAATCAAGGGGGGAACGAATCGTTCTTACCTTCAAACTTTCCAAACGAGTTGATAATGATGATAAAAACTTCTATTTTAATCTAAATATAAGGGGGGGCTATAAATAGCTTACCTTCAAACTTTCAAAAAAACACTGTTTTCATTAATGAATCTGGGCTTTATTCTCAAAATAAAAATTACTAGTTAAATTTCTTTTCTATCTAAATGGAGACAGTTGTAGATCCAATAAATAATCAACTTATATTCAATAATAAAGACATTGTAACGATTGTAGACGAAATCAATGTAATCTGGTTTAAGGCTAAAGATGTTTGTGAAATATTAGGTTATGAAAAAACAAAAAACGCAATTAAATTAAATGTTGATGATGATGACAAAATTCAATATTTTTACTTAAAAAACAAGGGTCTATTCGAATGGCCCCTTAACAATCTTCATCCCTATACTGTTTTTATTAATGAACCAGGTCTCTCAAAATAAAAATTGCTTGTTAAATTTTTTCTATCTAAATGGAGTCAGTCATAGATCTAAGAAATAATCAACTAAAATTCAATAATAAAGAAATTTTAACAATTGTTGACGAAAATAATGAATTTTGGTTTAAGGCTAAAGATGTTGCAGAAATATTGGAATATAACAATACAGAAAAAGCGATTAGAAATAATGTCGATGAAGGTGACAAATCTCAATACTTTTATCTAAAAGATAAGGTAGCCCTCGAGGGCCACCTCGCAAATATTCACAAAGATACTATTTTCATTAATGAATCTGGACTTTATTCTTTAATTTTGAGATCGCATAAACCAGAAGCGAAATTGTTTAAAAATTGGGTTACGAAAGAAGTATTACCTTCCATTAGAAAATATGGTGAGTACAAACTTGAAAACAAGATTAAATATTTAGAGGACGAAGTTAAACACTTGCAAATTAAAGATGAAATAAAAACGGAAATAATCGCAAAACAAAGTGTAAAAATTGACTTGATGAAACCAGACCTTGTTTGTAAAGATTTTGATAAGAAAAAACACCATGTTTTTGTGTTAATTAAGAAGAATCACATGTGGGAATATCCTTATTACGTTATCAGAGCTCAAAAGAGAGAAATACCGAAAAGATTAAAACATCTAAAAATAAATTATCCTGAATTAGAGATTTTGTTCATTGATGACGAACCAAATTCTATCAATCTGTATAACCAAATGAAAGAATCTTTGAATATTTTATACAACGGAAATCATTTTACTACAAATATGGCAGAATCTCGACTGATTTATAGAATATCTAAATTACACGATGAAAATGTTTAAACTCTCGAATTATGATATTTTGTTTGTAAATGTCTTTTAAGACTATAGAATTGTTGAATTTCCCTTCCGCATACGCAATGAACTGGTCCAGCAAAGATTTCTCTAATACATTCTTTACAATATGCTTGTTTTTTATCTTTACTATAATGCCAATTGTTAAATTCAGAAATATTCTTAACTATTTTACAGCGTGTGCATTCTTTCTCTTCTAAAGTTAATTTTTCCATTTTATCATATAATTCTTTTCTATATATTTTTTCACAAGCCTTACAATAAGCTTTCTTTCTATCTTTACTATAATGTCGATTGTAAAATTCAGAAATATTCTTAATTTCTTTACAAATGTGACACTCTTTCTCTTCCAAAGTTAATTTTTCCATTTTATCGTATAATTCTCTTGCATATTTTTTATGACAATCCTTACAATAATAGTATAATCCATCTTTTCTAAGCTTATCTTTATAAAAAGCTTCAAAACCTTTTATTTCTTTGCACATTGAACATTTCTTTTGAGCCTCCATTTATATAGAAAAAATCTTTGACTTTCTCAATTCATATTCATAAAACTTTCCGGTTATTTCTTCATTATTTAAATCTTTTATACTATAAGTTACAGGATCTGTGTTATTAATTTGATAAATCACAAAGATTTCTCTTGACCAATTGTTCTTATATTTGTTCGAAAATGTTTGTTTTTTACTAACAATTCTTACATGATCATTGACTTTAAATTTAGTTTTCGTGTGAATTTCAGGTGGAACATACTCGAAAACTGTCTCTAATAACTCCTTTTCTGCATCCTTACCTACGTCTTTGGGCTTCATTTTGATTGTGCTGTGAACCGTATCATTATAATTTGTGACTATTTTTTGAAGAATATCGATCCATTTAAAGTTTTTATTAATCTCAAAAATTACTTTCATTCTCTCATTTTGAGTTCTGTTATATCTCTCTACAATACTTGATTTCTCTTCGTTTTCAGTACGATAAATCTTAATGTTGTATTTTCTCAAAACTTCGTTAAATTCTTTATTTTTAAACTCTAAACCCTTATCTGTATGAAGTAGATTTGGCGGTTTGTGATTGATCCTTATGGCATCTTTTACTATATCTTCGAAAGCTTTTGAAATATCCTTGCCGTTTTTTCTTTTGATAGCTCTTGACCAAGCATATTTTGAGAAAGTATCAATAACATTTAACATATACTTAAATCCATCATTTTGATCTGAATAGTTAGACATTATAACTAAATCTGCTGCCCATAAATCGTCAATTCCTAATGTTATAATTTTTCTCTTTTTAAACTTTTTTCGTACTGGTGCATGAATTTCTCGAGCTTCAATCTCTATCTCATCTTTAGTCTTCAATTCTTGCTTAACAGGTTTTGGATTTGGATTCTTTATAAACTTACTCTTGTTTGTCTTACATTTTGAACATTTTGCAGCAATTCTATACAACCCGTTTTGAGTTTGAACGATTTTAGAATCTATATTTTTCGTTTTTTTCTTGCATTTGTGGCAGTGAATCAAATCATCTTCCATTTACATGTCAAAGTTTCCAAGTTTATTTAACTCATCTAATATATTAGATTTTGCTTCGCCTTTATATCCATACGGTACTGTATCGATCTTATTTTCTAGAACGATTCTCTTATCATCTTTAGCGTTCAGTGCTAACTTGTTTATAGTGACGGTGTACAATTCATGTTTATAGCTTTTTATTACAGTCATCTCCCTAAATTCTTCTTTATCTTCGAACAAACATCTCTTTAAGTTTTCGATATTTATTGTTTTATTTACAACGCTTCTCTTAATTCCTTTACACCTAACTGGATTTTTGTCTAGATATTTGTACGAGTACATCTTTGATCTTAAACCACAAAATTCTTCTAATATCTCGCCGTTCAATTCGTCTTTGAATTTCCCTATTACCTTCTTATTTTTAGTAGTGAAACATTCATGATCTTTTGGATAGTCGCTCGTATCGAAATCATCTATATTTTCTTTAATAATTTTAAAGGGATCTCGTTTCAATTCTAGGAAATAACTGTCTGTATCCATGTAACACAGATTCAAATCTGGATCAAACTTCTTTAATTTGTTGTAATAAAACTCGTACATTAGCAATTTTGAGAGGTCGAGAACTGAAAATCCTATGTAAATCGGTTTGTTAAATTTAACCTTTTGTTTGTACATGTGACTCGCTATACAGTTGTCGTCAAAGATATTGAAACATTTGAAATTCGTTTTCTTAGCTTGTTTCATTGAAAATTCTTCGTTTCCTAGTTTAATATCACATCTATTTCTTACATTTTCCATCGATTTTCCAAAAACCGAGTTGTTCATAAGCTTATAAAAGTCCTTCTCAAAGTCACTTATAGCCTTGGTTCTCATACTAGTATTAAAATCGATATATTCTTTCATGAAAGGTTTCTGATCAAACGCAATAACCCTATTCACATGTTTTAAAATCATACCTTGTTCTAGATAGAATTTCAAATTTCTAGAATGAACAACATATTCTGTTTTGTTTAAAAGAGTTGTGCAAAGTTTGTTGTTATAATGTTCTGGAGCAAGAGGTAAATCTTTGTGATGTTCATGCAAATTTGTTGGATATTCAAGATCAACTTCTAAAATATATCCATAATCTTCGTCGCCAGTGAGTTCCAAAATTGTTTCTTGCCATTCTGCTGTTGTATACGTTTTAGGATCCATCCACTTGATTTCGTTATATGGTAAATTTTGCATAAGCCCGTAACCATAAAGGTTGTTTGCATCGACGTACAACAGATAGTTTTCAGGCTTTGATTCATCAGAATCTTTCAAATATTTGTTATTTGCTTTAACGTATCGTTTAATACATTGAGAAATGCCTCCGCGAATACCTTTTTCGATCATCAAATACATATTATAATCACTAATTAATTGTAATTCTATATTCGTTAATTTTAACATAGCATCCCAAGCAAGACTGGGAGCTGTTAAATAGTGTGCTGGATCAAGCTTATAGCAATTCAAACAAATGTTTCTGAAATTTTCAAAGATATCAGCGAGCAATAGAACATCTTGAATGTTATAGAGATCGGAGTAATTTCCTAGATTTTTTACTTTTAATTTGTTCCATACATTTAAGTAGTGTTGAAAATCTTTCTCAGATATGCTCTCGTCTGTCAAAAGTGAATAGAAATCTTGAATTCTCAATTCTTCTGTGTAATCAAGTTTTTCAATACTATCGATAAATTCATAGGGAAATATTCCTTTTCCAGATAGAATTTTAAAGATTTCTTCTTCGTCATTTGGTTGTCTATCTAGAATTGCGTTCAGACCATCTTGTATAAAATGATTTGTATGCTTGAAATCATCTCTCTTTAGATTTTTAGCTAACTTTTCAATAGACGATGCCATAAATCTGAACGTGTCTACGAAAGAAAACTTGATGAACTTTCTTGGTTTATCATCTTCAAACTCATACCCATATCCTGAATTTACTGAATAATTTATATATTTCTCATCGGTGTTTGCAATCAAATCAACATTACCATACTGTTTTGCCAACTCTTTTACGTACAAATGAGTATCATAACATGACATATTGTGACAGAAAACTGGAATATTCTGAGGAAATTTGAGATTCAAGTTACAAGATAAATGAGCTGAACCTCTAAATTTACCTGTTAAATGACAATGATCTCGTACTTTTTTTCTTGTTTGATTATCAAAACCCTCACATTCACAAATATGACAAAGACTAGAATTTTGGTACGCAAATTCTTCTTCTTCGGTCAATTTCATAGGTATTTTATTCTTAGAATTATACTTTTTAGCTATGTATTTCGATAATTTATTAAGTTCTTCAAACAATTTTGCAGGAACATTTGGCAAATCTTCTTCATTTTTGGCTCGATAACATATCGGCTTGTACATACGATTGGTCACATTAGACACTAAGTATAGAGTAAAACCATATGGAATGTGCTTCTGAATCTTGGTTGTAGTCGATCTTTGAGGATTATTCTTACATGTCGGTATTTTCTCTAATATACTCTCAAAATCCATATAAATTACGTACGGATGGCTAAACTTCTTTTGATAATTAGTAAATTTAGTTGTTTGACCAGGAAACGGCATAATTGGTTTACAAACTTCATGTTGCTTACAAATTTCTAAATGGTCTGCTAAATCTCTAGATTTGTAGAAATGGCTTAAACATCTCCTACATAGAAATTTTTTATTTTTACACTTAGATAACTGAGAAAATACGAGTTTATTTAAATCTGTTATCAAAACATAATGAGATTTTTCATCTTGTTTTACATACAATAAATTGATTTCTAATTTGGCGTCATAAACTTCTGAAATTTGCAACGGAACAATATTGAGTTTTTCATCAAAACTATAGACATTGATAGACATTTTCGAATAATTATACTTTGCTTTACTGCTTCGTTTTTCAAATAATTGTATATCTTTTAAAGACATTGGATACTCGAAACCTGAAAATATCTCGTCATTTACAAATTTTTCATATTGTTTTGATCTTTCGCAGTCTCTTTCGGGTTTTTCAATAGCACATCGGATAGAATAAATAAAGCAATAATCATCTTTATTTTTGATATTTATACAAGCTTTCTTATCTTTGATTTTCTTTGGTAAATCGATATATGATCCTGCGTTCATAAATTCGTGTTTATTAAGGCTCAAAATCAGTTGTTTGCAGCGTTTTAATGTCCATCCAGAACCTCGATTTGGATGATTCGTTTGTTCTCGATGTGTTAATTTATTAAATTGCTTAGTAATAAAGTCGTTTATGTCAAAGATTTCGTCTGCTTTTATAGTAAAGTACATTGGACAAGTTTGTGTTTCACCGTTCACTAAAGTACGTTCGTATTCGCATTCCAAAGAGAGATAACCCTTCATATTTTTAACATTTTCTTGAAATTTCTCGATTAAACTCTTAATTTCTGGACGCAAAATAGAAAGATATTTGTAAATTGACATGGAATTATCGTTTAAATTTGTTAAAATGTATTGCTTGAAAAGACCGTGTATTGAGGATAAAACTTCTACATCAATGATATTTTCTGGTTTCTCATTAAGAGTTTTGTCAATTTCTTCGATCATTTCAGACTTAGTTTTATCGTTTGTTTCAATGGACAATTTCTCAGCGATTGATTGAATTTTTTCATCTTTAAATAGATTGAGATCTTTTTTACTTTCCTTAAAATTTTTCTTTAGTTCACGCAATTTTTCTATATTATACATGTTTTGGTGATCGGCAATTTGATTTTCTTTAGCCCAAGTCTTCAAATAATTTAGTTCTTTTTCATAAATATCTTTATTTTTCAGATGATTCTTTGACTTATAATGCCTGGTAAAATGATGTTCAAAAACATCTTTTTTGCAGTACGGGCAGGATACCTTTTTCCTCTCCATATTTAAAGAGCAAAAATTTGAAATCTGTCAAGTTTTACTATTTAGTAAAATATCTTTTTATTAAGCTGAAAAATAGCAATAATTCAGTAGATTTCTAAGGGTTTTTATCAAAATTTGATAAAAATCAGCACAATTTATGTAGAAACAGCGTTAAATGTTTCTATTTATATAGGAAAAATTTAAAGATTTTGATACAAATCAGCAGAATTTATGATTTAACAGCGTTAGATTCTTCTATTTATATAGGGAAAATTTGTATAACTCAAGACTTTGAAAAGTGGAGAATTTTACTAGAATTTGACACAAATCAGCACAAATTGTAGTAAAACAGCTGTAGATTCTTCTATTTATTATAGAAAAATCTGTAAACTAAGACTTAAAATTTTTGAAAAAATAGTATAATTATAGGACAAAATAGTACTATATTGGTTTGTAGGGGGCAATTTAAATTCTTTATACTATTTTTTCAATATTTTTTTTCTTATGTAAATGGAGCTACTAAAGGAATTAAATGAGGTTGGTGATTTAAAGTTCAAAGAATATAAGAAATTGATTGATTTAGAAGAAAATAAGAAGTATAAAATTGTGACATTGGATAAAATGAAAGATAAATTCGGGTTTACAATAATTGCCGAGTTGGAAGATTATAAAGTACACTTGCCAAACAGATTTTTGACTGTTTTGGATGAAAAAAAGATTAAAGAATTGAACAAAAATGAAAAATTACACTTGGTTGTTACTGGAAAGAAGACTATTAAAGATAAAGACTGTGTTACAATTAACTTCGTGGAATAAAGATTTCGAAGATTTCTGGATTTTTTCATTAAAACAGCTTAAGAAATTAGAAGCCTACAATGAACAGTAAAACAGCTATAGATTCGGTTATTTTACATTCGTGATTTCTTAGATTTTTTTATTGTTCAATGGACAGTATTTTACATTGATTTTCTGACTGTCCCAAAAGTGCGCCAGAACCCTTACATTCATATCTACTTATAGCTTCATTATAATACGATTTTAAAAGCATAAAACTTAATTCAGTTAGCTCAAAATTAATTAAAAGTATAATCGTGTATGGAAATACATTTAAAATTAAAATCGTGTGTTTTGTTATTGACTAATGGCGGCAAAAACTGTGACATACCTATCTTATTTGTTTCACAGGCAGTCACATTTATCCTGGAAAATATGTTAGGTAATTAAATGTTGTTTTTTTGTTCTAATTACACAGTAACTATATATTATATTTTAATTTGTAAATTAGATTAATATTTACACGTTAATTTCTAAGATTGGAAACAAGCAAAAACATATTGTTCTTTGAAATATCTATTATGTTATTTGGTCCGAAATTTTCTTCTTAAGACTTTGAGAGTTTGCTTTCAGTCATTTGGATAGTCATAAATATCGATGATTTGAATCACTCGACAATCATCCGATTGTGTTGGTGGCAGTTTATTATACAAGCCCAGCCTACAACACTCGTTATTCGCTTGTTTTTATCGAACAATTTGATATACTATCCAACTTTGATATGTAATGATTGTACACAATAAGAGTTACCATAACAAGAAGAATCTCGTACATAACAATTTTAAAAACACAAATTTAACACTAACATTACAAAACAACAAAACCAACTAGGCCTATGGCCTAGACTTAGATATCAAAGAAACCTTACAATATTTATAGTAACTTGCACAGCTTGATATCAATGAGTACGTACAATGGAGGAAAGAATTCTCCCTATGGGTTACAAGGAGCCAAACCCACATGTTGAAGCCTGTTTTGATCAATCTCATTCTGGTTTGTTTATTATTTATGTAATTTCTTATTTATTTATTTATGAGTTTTCCTATATACTTATATTTTAATTTAAAACTTATGATTGTTATTTAGGGCTATAGATACTTTTATATCAATTGATAGTCTAGGATTCGACATGCGAATATTAGGTACCAATGATTATATTGTTCGATATAAAAAAAACCAGGTCTGCTTATCGTACTTTACCCGCCACTCAAACAAACCTTGTCACTTGTGAAAAATATCTCACATATTTTTCTCTTATTCGCCATTTTCAAAGTCTCTAAATATTAGTTACTTCTTGCTGATTATTGTTTATCTTAAAAATACTATTACTAATAAGTTGAAATTATAGGCTATGCTAAGTTAAATAAATTGTAATATAGAATTATTCCTTTATTCAAAAACATCGAACCATTCAATAAAAACAACTAAATAAGGAGTGTAAGCAGCTTATTAAAATGTACCCCTCAAATCTGATTTTCAATAGCAAGTTTGATTAAAATTATGACTACAAAAACGCTTAACATTGGGGAAACATTTTTAAGGGACTAGTCACTGGCCATTTGATAGGGCCAGGGTTCACACACCAAACCAACTATTCTTACACAAGTACCCTAGACTAGATAAATATGGATGGTAATTCATGTTTACTTACAGAATAAAGTCAGTAAAAGAACAGCTTGAATACAAAATCTTTTCATTTTTATAGAATAGTTTGAAAGGCAGTAGCAATTCAGTTGTTAACAGTGTACATTAAGTTCAGTCTAAAACATTTCGGCTTTCAGCTCAATTGGATCTAGGCTAGTGAGTTCTCTTTAGGGTTGGTAAATTAAAGCTTCACGATCTTAGGCAAATCTCTCACCACACTGCACCTTCACCTTAGGAGTGTCATTCACTACTTAAAAAAACTTAAGTTACTGTTTTAAACAGTTAATTTGGTTCCATACAGGTAGGTCAGGTAATAAATGACCAACACAACTAACAAAACATTAAATAAACAAATAATATAACCACAATATGTCAAATACAGAACGACAATCTTTATAATACAGGAACACACACCGACACCGAAATGTATTAAAACATTTAAAACAAAACAAAAACAAACATGGAGTTATTCAGTACAAAGAACAGAAATGACGTCATGTAAACGACCCCTCCTAAACATTCCAATCAAAAGTATTCCATGGTCAAACAAACATATGCAAAGAAACACAAAGAGGACGAAAGGAAACAAAGAAGCGCGTTATGCATAGACAAGAACAGAACACTAAAAAGTATAGTACCGATACACTATACATTGTTTACAGTAAAATAATAATCATAATATATTCATTAAAATTGCAATATTTTCTGTGAACATAAATTATCTGAGAACAAGAATTTTGAATGCTGTGAAATAATAACCGAAGTAGATGATAAGAAAACCATTATTGGCATCCTATATAGGAGCCCTGATGGAAACATTGACATATTCCAAAACAAATTAACACTTTACCTCTCTAAATTAAACACCAAAAGAGAACAATATAATACTAGGTGGTGATTTCAACCTAAATATATTGTGTGAAAATAAAACCATATTAGATTTTAAAAATAGTTTAACAAGTTTTGGCTTGAATCTAACTGTAAAAAAGAGGCCACCAGAGAAACTGATACCTCTGCCACTTTGTATCGACAACTTCATTACAAATTTTGAAAAAACACAAAAACGAAGTAATCGAACCACTCCTATCTGATCACCATGCCATATCACTAAATATTGATACTCACAAAGGGAAAAATTGTAAAACTAAAAAACAAATAAGAAGCATGAAACAGAATAACCTAGATGAATTAAAACTTAGACTGAGAAATGAAGATTGGAGAGATTTTTATAAACGCCCTAAATATAAATGACAAATATGGAGCTTTTATCAAAACTTTTGCATACCACTACAATATAGCCTGCCCTTTAAAAGAAGTTACCATAAAAGAAAATCACAGAATTAAATGGATGACAATGAAATAAGCAATTTAAAGAACAGGGCATATGAATTGTTTAATAAATGGAAAATAAACAAAAATTCAGAAAACAGACAGAAATACAATTCAGCCCTTGAGACTTACAGATTAAGAATCAAGTCAACAAAAGCAGAATGGTTTAACAAAATAATAAATGAATCTGACAACAAACAAAAGGAATCCTGGAATGTTGTAAATAATTTTAGAGGAAAGAGCACTGATAAGATAAACAAATATTGAAATAATTAATGGAAACAAAAAAATAAATCACCCAAAGCAGATCGGAGAATTTTTTAACAATTACTTCATAAACATTGCAGACCAAATAAATGAAAATTTAAACTATTGCTCTGATGACAATGACGGTCCAAACATAGACCCTAACACAAAACTAAAATCTTTCAGGCCCATAGATGATAGAATACTAAAAACACTTTTTTTCAAAACTCAAACCGAAAACATCGGCCGGAGTGGATGGTCTATGTATGAAGGCTATTAAATTCTGTCAAAAGGAACTGACTAAACCCCTTGTGGAGTTGGTGAACGCCTCCATAAACAGCTGCACCTTCCCGGATGCCTGCAAGGTGGCCAAGGTGAGGCCTCTTTTCAAAAAGAAGGGTGATGAGTCCGATGTCTGCAACTATCGTCCAATATCGCTCCTTCCGGCAGTATCCAAAATCATTGAGAGGGTAATCTGTGACCAGCTGACTCTCTACCTGGAGGAAAATAAACTCCTGGTGGAGAGGCAGTATGGCTTCAGAAAATCCAAATCAAACCAAACTGGCCTTAATTGATTTTGTAAATGGTTGCATTGATGCGGTCGAGGCTGGTGAGACGGTATTTCGGCTGTTTTGCTGACCTATCGAAGGCCTTCGACTGTGTCAATGCGGTCATTTTATTGAAGAAATTATCAGCTCTGGGCGTTCAAAATTCTGCCATCGCATGGCTAACCTCATACTTGACCAATAGGTATCAGGTAGTGGAGGTTCTCAGCACAAACCAAATTCAAAATTAAATCCACACTTTCACGACCCATGTTTGATCCGAAATGGCGTGCCACAAGGTTCAATCCTGGGCCCCTTTGCTTTTCCTGGTTTATGTAAACAACATAACCAGTAAGATTCCAGTGGAAAATCTTTTACATATTCGCTGATGACACTACCCTAGTTACCAGGCACAGAGATTGTGGAGTCCTGGAATTAGAATCCTTCATCAAAGCAAACAATCTAGCCCAATTTTTTGAAACAAACCACCTCAAACTCAATCAAGAAAAAACAAAATGCATCTGCATCCAAACAAAACAAAAGAAAAAATTCAAAAAATTCCTGGACTCCTAGCTTGTGCATAGGTGACAGGGAGATGGATGTCACAAAATCAGCAGAACTGCTGGGGGTGATATTGGATGATGGGTTAGACTGGACTCAATGAACAGTTGGTCAAAATTGAAAGCAAATTAGCCAAAGGCGTTTTTGTCCTTCGAAACCTTTGCAAAACTCAAAAACAACCAATTGGAAAAATCGGTATACCACTGTTTTGTTCGAGTCTCACAATCTCTTACTCAATCATCCTGTGGGGGGGCTCAGCCTCAAATCTCAAACGAATTTTTACTTGGCAAAAAAAAGGCCATCAGAGCCGTGTTGGGCCTGCCTCCCCGCTCACATTGTAGTGATCACTTCAAAAACCTAAAAATATTAACAGTTCCATGTCTATATATTTATGAATGTGCCTGGTACATAAAAATCTCAAAACTTGGAATTTATAAACAATAGTCATAATTACAATACTAGATTTAAGAACAATTTCTCAATGCAACATAGGCTTACTCTTTTTGAAAAATACCCAAATTTCTCTGGACTAAAAATTTATCAAGTTTTACCACTAATAATAAGAACAATCAATTGTAACAAAAAATTCAAGAGTGAGCTAAAAAATTTCCTAATAGATCAATCCTTCTATAGCATGGAACAATTTTTTGATCATTGTAAAGGGCTGGAACACCCCACCCTACCCTAAACACTGTCCCTCCTATACAGGGCAGTTTTGGACCTGCAGAAGCCCTAAGATGGGCCAACTTCCTGCGGAAACAAAAGTATCAAGTAAGTATCAAGTGTGTATTTATCTATTTTCTTTGCTAACTGCAGTCTTGAGCTGAAGTTTGATTTTTATTGGATTAAGACACCGACTACAAAATTGAATCAAAGCAGCGACATAAAAGCATAAAAACTAAGTTACAAACATAAAGTTATGTTTAATAACATTTCAAGTTTACTAAGTGTTATAGCTTGCATATATTCTATGAATATAAACATTCAAAATTATATTAAAGTAGGATGGACCTATTATTAATATGCTGGTCAGTCTTAAGGAACTTTTTCTTTTGTACGTCCCGACTGAAACAAAGATACATTTTAAGTTTACTCTCACCAGTTCGAGGATCTAGACGAGGAAATATCACTTGGGCACTAGAACTTTCTCTGTTCACTAGAACTCCATTGTGATGTAGTGATCATCGTTCATATTACTGCCAGTGTTGGGATTAAAGTACTTTCCCTTTCGTGGTACTACTTACCTAGGCACATCATCAGTGCGCACTGATTCTTGCTGAAAATCATCTAGATTAGATAAAGTAATGGTTAATTTAATAAAGGATACGTCATATATTGTGTATTGAATATTGTGTTTGTTTATCGGACACAAATTATCACTTGATAGCGGTAGTTCGTTTATTGCGAAAAACAAATTTATAGTTGACTCGAACCAGAAGTACTCGTATACAGGTGCAAAGCCTACGAAATCGCGTGCAAAGGCGAGGGTGACTGCTAGTTATACGAATATTATAAATGCGAAAGTGAGTTTATTGTTTGTAACGCTTACGTGTAAACTATTCAACTGATTACACTGCAATTTTACATAGACATTCATAGCGTTCCTGGTTAGGATATAACCTTATTCTTATTTTGAAATACCTCTAGGCAATGGCTTCTACTGGTCTCTAAAGTCATGAAAAATTCCATCTTTGTCTCTAAAGCAAGTGCACCCAAAATAGGGTTTGTCCCCTCAAAATTAACAATTTGTTCAAAACGTGTTTTGTCTATTGCCAGTTTGAGTTCAAACACTGTTTCGTCTAACAACCAATAGAAATAAGTTAATGGAGTAATTGGCCCACTGGATCATATTATGAGCAACAGGTGCTTCTAAGCTATTGAAAAAGTTATGTTTGTAACGTGTTGTGATCATACAGTCATAAACTTTATGTTGATTTGTTATTAACAAGAAATAATATTACTATATAATACTTATTGAAGGCTTTTCAGTGAGTAAGTCGGACAGTGGATTGCCTGTTTCTTCAATCAACAATGGGTTGAGAAAAAGGGAGAAAGTAACGACTAAGGATATTGAAATTAAGATGAGAAGGTATTCAGCCCTAAGCGGATCAAATGTCAATGTTTACTTCTGGAAGTAAAAATAAAAAGAGTACTACCGAACTCACAAAAGAAACCTTTTTTAATAGCCAAAAAAACCATTCATAAAAAGCAATTCATATAAAGAGCAATGGTATTTTATGATTTTATAAAAAACGAACCTGCAAATTCCATCTCCTTATGTTTTGATCTCCTACAAATCCAACCTTTGCCTAAAACATCGGGACGCTTTGTATTTAAGGCAGTTAAAATTTTATTCATAAGTAGTTGTGGACTTAGCAAGAGAGAGTCATACCTTTATACTTGGATTGATGACTTGCCTCGATAGGGAAGTACTGAAAATTCAAGAACATAGTCAGTAACAAGAAGGTGATGAAAATTGAACGGGAAGTGGTTCCATTAGGCCACCTGATCTCAAATGAAACAAGAACGATGTAATAAACTCTTGCAAACCGTATACGGTAAAGATTCGAATCCTCTTCCAGGTAAGCATTTCCAGTGGTATAAGACATCATTGACGACCCTGGGGTAGCAGAACAAGGCGATAACAACACTGATGAAGATTTGTGTGAGTGATTGGAGGATGAGGTTGCTACCAACAAGAATATAAACAATATTGTTTCTGCCTGGAAAATAATGTTAAATCGTTTTTGTACATTTTTTTACTATATTATCCATAATGTAAATACAATAAAACCATTAAAACCAGTACAAAATAAAGTAGTACATATTTTTACCCAAGGTGATATTTTCTGAAGTATGATTTGGTCTAAGTGTGTTATGACAATGCCCGAACTGAACAATACGCTCAACCCGTTTATTCAACAGTGATTTATCAACTTTTTAAAGGCAGAATTATAAGAAAATATAAAATTTCAACAGAAAAATGTTTATTCAACTCTAGTTCAAATAAACCATAAGTAAATCATAGTTTGAATAATGTGCCAGCTTAAATGAGGAGCAAACATTCAAAAGGTGATTTCTCACTCTGATGCAATTTTACAGGAAACCAAAAAAAAACCTATAGAAAACTCAGAAACACATGATTTAACCTTGATTTTTTTTTTTTAATTTATTAGTATAGATGGTCCGTAGATAATCAATAGACATGTGGCAGATGTTAGCCTCAAAACAAACTAGTTAAATGCATTTTAATTTTGGATAAACCCCCTTTTGACCGAAACTCAAGGAGAAAACACGTTTTGATTGAATTTTTAATGGGATAAAAACACTTTTTGAATGGTATTGATTGAAACTCAGACAAATGTTACTAAATCAATGGTTTTATTTGAAATTGATAAATGAACAGGTTTTAGGTCGATTGAAAAGTAAAATAGTAGCCTACATTGTTGTCTACAGTTTGTTCTGGAACCTGCATCATCAGATCCTTAGCCCAATAAACATTGTCCAGGACAGTCACACACTTCTTCCTCTTCGTCATTTGCCCGTCTGGTAAATCGTACAGGATTGTCTTGTACCATTTAAAAGCGTTTTCAGGTTCATTTTGCCAATCTTCCCCATACAAAAGTTTCAGCAGTTTCTCCACATCTTTTTTTTCTTTTCAGCTGAAATATGATGACTGAGTGGTAAAGGTTCCAAGACCGTTTTCCTTGATATTAGAAAGTTTGACACCTTTTTTTCAGAAGTTTAACCCCAAGTTGTTCACTTTCATCCTCAAACCTATAGTTTTTGAAGCCATTGACCTTGACACTTCCTTGGGATTTCTCAAAGCAACCCGCTTCAATTCTGAAATGTATGGGAGATTTTTGAAGAGCACGCTAAGTGATTTTGTGTTTAAAAGTTTCCCAATCAACACCCAAAACTTTCACACCCCCAATAATCTTGTATATTTCTTAATATTGCTCCTTGGATATTAAATGTAACATTTTTTCTCAGGACTTTTTTTCAACCCTACCGAAAACACGGTCTGCTGGTAGAAAACTGTGTCCTCTCACTGGGAAAGTAAAACTTAACCTCATTAACAATTGAAATTGGACGTAAACAAAAAATGAAAAAGCATGTGAAGGTTGATGTTATTTTTATTCTGGGAGATGCAGCCATCACAAAATAATCTCAAAGTTTTTATACCTTCTAAGTTCATTGTTTTGAGGTGGCTATAGAAAGCTGATGAAATTTTAGTACTACCTTTCCCTGCCTGTTCTTCAGACCAAGTGTAAAAAGTTGAATTTTTACCATCTAAGCTTGTTACACATAAGCTATAAAAGTTAAACTGCCTTAGATAATATGCATCTTGGATGTTTGTTTTTGGGAAGTTGTTGGATTTGTTGCAAATCAAAACATAAATTCATAACTAATCAGTGTTTTCTTTCATGAACGAATAAAATGAGTTCGCCCTTAGCTTATGGATTCTTTTTTCAGTCATACGGTTTACACGTTCGGCAGATCCCATTGGTAAACTTTTTATTTTCTGATCAAGTAGTGCACAAGTGCTACACACATCACTTGATGGAGATTTAAAGCCAATGTTGAATTCATTGACGAATAATCTCCTAAACGTAGCAAAAACTGACTTTGTACTAGTCATTGTTAACTACTTGGTCACTATACATTTGGTGAAACTTCTTTATACTTAATCTACAATTTAAGTACAGACGTTTAGACTTTTTTTCTTCCATAGTGACTTTCACATGCCCTCAAGTTAGAAATAAAAATCTCTTACTTTATTTTTCTTTTCGATACTCCTGTTACTTTTCCTATCACCACCTCGCTTATCCTCAATAGGCTCTCCAGAATAAACGTTTGCGACTAAATTGGCTAGCCTTTTTCTCCCTACTTTGGTGATAGCAAGAAAATTTTTCTTGCAAACAGGAATTCTTTTTTCATAGTTTTGAATATAGTAATTAGGCTGAAAAGGCATGCTGTGAGCCTGCTGAAAGAGACTTGTTTTGGTTCGGCATGTTAGGCCTACGTCGTTTAACGTTCTTTGTAACGACTAATGAAGAAAGTATAGAATCTTGGCGAAGTTTTTTCTGGTACTTTATAAAGTTTGTCCCGCAGTTTCTTTACATCATTTGGTCTAATATCAGAGCATGATAAAGTCTTAGTGGAGTGTTTGCATGGGATGTAAACATTACTACCTGATGGTGCAGAGTACCGCTTACGTTTAGCTTCTTTCCTTTTCCCACCACTTGCCTGTCTCTTGCGTGTCCCACTATTTCCAATGCTCACTAACACACATCCAACTACTTCTTCCATTATTTTCAAAATTATAATAAAACCACATTAACTTCAAAATTATAATAAAACCACATTAACTTAATCCAAAAACTTATGGAAACAGTCTAACATGACTTTAAACATTCACTATAACCTCAAATATCTGCTGGAAATAATTAACAGATGACAACTGGTCATGTGACACAAGTGAGCAGCTGTGATTGGTCCACTGGAGAAACCACTAATTGAATGAACATAGGCTTTGGAGGAAACACTTTTTGATTGAGATGTCAGTTTTATACATTTATTTTTAATAGGAGAAAGCATTTTTTGACTGAAACTAATTATTGAATCTCGTGAGATTCAACTTAGAGAATAGCAATCAGCCAAAAACTCACTTTTCAATTTTTTGTGAGAAATCACCTTTTGAATGTTTGCTCCTCAAATCTTTATATTTATATATTTCTTGTGTTCGTGTGTATGTGACTGAACTCCTCCTAAACGACTGGACCGATTTTGATAAAATTTTGTGTGTGTGTTGAAGGAGATTCGAGAATGGTTTAGATTCATGATATGGTCCGATTTAAATAGTTCATCGCACGCCATGTCAATAACTTCAATAATTATTCCTTGTCCATGTGGGTTTGTTTACGTCTGGCCGTCAATCGAAGCCGTCCTATAGGTCACGTGATCGGCCCGGCCAATCGGAAACTTTCCTGTTTGTCACGTGACTACTGTCAACTCATCAAAACGACCATGGTCGGCCATTGTTTTTAGTTTGATAGTCGAAAATCTTGTTATTTATGTGTTTTGTAATTGCCAGCAATTGGAGCGGTAGTCGCTGATCTTAAGATTTACCGTTTATTTAATTAATTTTAAAGTCTGTTAAAGCTACGTTAAAGTCTAATGCAACTGCTCTGGAAGCTTTGCGTCGGCAGGTAGCGATGTGATGAACTGGGCTATAACCTTGTTAATCTCATTCAAGCTGGCTTGTCGACATGTAGAGATTTTGAAGCACGCGTAGGCGATCTTGGCGCCCATGGTCTTCGACCAGCTTACGGGCTCCTATGTTTCTGTGCCGCTTGTGACCAAAATCCCGTCGGTGAGCCGCATAATTCCTCCAGTTAGCCGGGTAACTCTCACAGCAGTAATTCGCTTGTTGGTTTTTATTTCTTAGTCCAGATTTGTCTCCATCCTCTCCAATGCTACTGAAAGCCCAATGCCTGTATATGCAATATCTAGACAATGTCATTTCGTTGGTCGCTGGTTTAATTTCACACCTAGTCTGTCCTCTGTGCTAAATAAAAAAAGTATCAAACGAAAAACATATTGTAACTAAGAAATTTCATCTGGTTCTGTTCTGACTGTGATTTTGTGCTTGCTCGTTGTTACATCTGTTTTATTTTTGCTGAAGTTGTTGATTATTTATTTTGGTCGGTGAGGTTATGTTACTGACTGCGTTTGCAGTAACATTTTGAATCAAATTATTATATGTTGTAACTGATCATTTTTAATTCAAATGATTTCAATTGAAGAAATTGAACATTTTGCTTACGAATATTATCCATTTGTTATTTATTTCTCTTTAACAATAATCACTACATCATTGTTCTTATACTTCCATGAAAGTTCAAAACCTTCAAAGAAAAAGGACATACATAATGACCGGCCTAAGTTGATTGGTAAGTTTGAGAGAAGCTATCAGAAGTTGTGTTTAAATTTTATTTTAAATTATTAGGCATTTAGGCATATTCTTCGCTTTCAACCTTACAGGGACAGTATGAAAAAGTTATCATTATATATGTATATATATATATATATATATATATATATATATATATATATCCTTTTGTGTATATATATGTATATATATATAATATAAAACTTTTTTCATACTGCCTGTGTGTGTTATATATATAAATGACCATATTTGACTATACTTAAACTAAATAGTGTTGATAGTAATGAACATTCAGCAGTTAAATTTTGTAACTCCAAACCTAGTTTAATTATTTGAAAATGTTTACTGTTATCCAAACGAGATAAAAGATTTACAACAAAAAAGTAGAGTATGATAAGCGGCTGGTTTTTCATATCAAAATTATTAAACTATATTTAATTATCATACCCATTGATATAATCAACCAATAGTAGTTACTTTTAACAATACTAAATCATCTGTACCAAACTGTCCATACTTTTTCATATTCTAAACTCAATTTGTTGTGTAAGTAACTTCTGCTAAATAAGAAACAATTTTTTAACTTTAGAAAACTACAGAAAATAACACTAAAGATGATTTACTATGTCTTTCTTGGTTTGAAGACCTAAAGTAAAGATGTCTTATTTTACCAGGCGAAGTTAAGGCTAATAAGCCCTGTATATCACTTATTTGTTAAACTATGTATATTAATTTGAAACATGTGACTTTAATTTAGTATTTTAAATACGTTGATATCGATTTATAGTTCTGTTATTTGATATATAAAGTATCGATCATTGTAATAAGCGATATAAAAAAAGGATCCACTTATCATACTCTGCTCCCTAAAAGAGAAAGTAAATTACCTTAGCCACTTGTTGTATATTTGTTACATTTTCAAAAGGAAAATAGTACTTAAATTAAGAAAATAATAGATAAAAAGGTCTTAACAGCCTGAGTGGCAAAAGTCAAGTTTTGCATTATTAACCTGTTGGGGAGTACTGACGGCTATAACCGTCATCCTACCTAGTGTATACTGGAGTAAGGAAAATTATCCTTAATGAACTCCAGGGAGTAAAGAAAAAATTGTTGTTGTTTTCATTCAAAATGTATTGAAACCTTACAAAATATCATAATAATGCATTTTTTGGATCTACAACTTGATAAATTCATACATTTTGTTTTGGTACTTTGGGATTATACCGACCACACCCAGACATGAATCGTTATTTGACATTTTGCTTCTACTGATTACTAGATTAGCGTAGAACAATATTTCGTCAATATAAAACAGGAATTGTCTTATCGCAAACCCCTCCCCATGCTCAGACAGAGGTCAAAGTCGAGCGGTCTAGTAGATGACGTGATTGCAGAGTCTCGCCGCCCGTTCAGCTGGTGCGTCGCTTTGTTGTACTTCAAATTCAGCAAAAACAAACATTACCAAACAAAAACTAAACTCTTTCTTGAAAAAAACTCAAAACTTGTTTTTATTCTTGATAACACTCTGCCACCCAAAATGCGAGTGCCTCCGGCCATCAGCGCAGGCCTCGGCAGCACCTGTGGTGCTGTGCTGCGCTGATGTCAACGAAAGAAAAACATCCCTCGAGATAGTACCTATCAGTAAAATATCAAATTCTAGAGGGGCTGATCAGAAATATAAATTGAATTGTAATGGAAAGGCAATTATGTACCGTGCAAAAAACTTAAATAATCATGTGATGCCGCGCGGCCTGCCGTAATCGGGATTCTCGAGAAAGATAAGATAACAGCGACCAACAATACCTGGAAATGCTTGTAATTTTGTAATTAAAGAGTTGTTTTTTTCGTTCTATCATGTTTGTTTCTATAAATTTATATTTTTGTGTTCTTCATACTGGTGTGGTCGGTATAATCCCAAAGTACCTTTGTTTTTCTTATAGAATTTTACAAACGTATGATAGTGTTCAAAGCACGGGTACACACAAAGTGCTACTTCACATTTTGTGCACTCATAAGCAGTTTCTTTCCTTTTACGCTCACCCCGTGTTGTATTTGAACACACAAAGCAGCGTTTTAGCTTCCTTCGGCCATTTTCCCTTACTGGTAGTGGGCGGGGGAAATGGCGACCTGACAAGCGTAGCGGCTGCTGGGCTCCGTAGAGTGCATAAACAGTTGCAATATTGATTGTTTTAGCAACCCCGTCATGGACGGTCATAACCGTCAATACTCTTTTGGGATCAAACGGCTATAACCGTCTGTACTCTTTTGGAACAACTTTCAGCTACTCCTCAACAGGTTAACCTATTGCTGTCGTCCTCTTGACGGTAACACAAATATCGCAATCATCTATAAAAATAAATTTGAAAGTAATGCAAACAAATTGAACCAAATTTTCTACAAACAAATAAATAGTGTAAAAAACAAACTTAAGTTTAATAAATAAACTAATATACTAACGTAACCACTACTTCCTAATTTCATATGTACGTAGACTACTGCCTCCTTAGATAAAACGCAGTGACTTCTGATCACATAAAAATAGTTTTTTTCGAATTAAAAATAACACATGATTACACTACGAACTCATGATCTCATTTTGAAAAAATACAGTGACCAATTAAAAAGGAATAAATTAATTTCCTAATATTTTAACTGCTGACGTAATACTACAATCATACACATATATTACTTTCAAAACTAATTGGCGGTATTAGAGATAATGTGCCTCAGTCGCGTAATGCACGCCATGGTTATCCCACGTTATTCATGAGGCAGTGAAGGCTACTACACATGAAGGTTGTTGAGCTCGACTAAGCTGTTCTGACCACATAACACTCATGAGTTTAATTTTATGCCAGACCAGCTGACTACATGCTAACCAATGCATATGGTAGGGATAAACACATAAAAGGAGGAGTCGTTGTATATAATAATCACCAAGTTTCCTTTAACACTGAAAGCTTAAGAGTAGAAGAACACAGCACAGAAATGACTTGTTAAGTATCAGCAATAAAAATAAAAATTACTAAGAAAATATGATTAGTATCTACTGGGTGTGTACTGACCACCACGATCAAATCTTGATACTACATTCCAAAGTTTTGCCTGATGTTCTGGACAAACTACATACTCAGAATGCTAACAAAATGGTTATGTAGGAAAATTATTCCACGGATTAGACTTTCCAACTACCAGAATTTCCGAGACCACTATATCCTCAGTAGATATAATATGCACAGACTTAGATCAGGACAAGATCAAGAAGTGTCTAATACTGGGCTATCACATATAAAACAACACTTCTCTACTTTTGTTTATTTTTTTGGACGAGGCCTTTCGAAACCAAAGTTTTCATCATCATTTTTATTTGTTCACTGTTTATTTTTCAGTTAGAGTTATTCTTCCCTAGTTTAATAATTATATATTTGTTATTTATATACTGTATTTGTCAGAAGAAGTATGGTAAGATGTTCAGAAATTCATCAAGAGTTTATTAATATTTGGTTTTTTAATTTTAATTTTATATATATAAAATTAAAATAAAGGGAATGGGGGTTGATTTTGGGCTCTGGGAATCATGTTCAATGAAGTTATTTGAAAATTTTCCTTATGTGTTCCATGAAGACAATTGAAATAGGCTGATTTTGCATACAAAATCTACATTAAAGGAGGAAGGACATCTCAATATGATTCATGATATGATTCCTGAAAATTATTCCTGAATAACCTGGATTATGTTGAGATCAACCTCTCTTATGTGGAGGCATTAATTTAACTGTTCATTGTAATGATAACAGATCAAACATTTATATTCCAAACGTAACTCATGGTTTTCTTCCTCGTAGTTACCAAATATATTCTAATTATACTATGGATTTAATACCGTACATAACACTATCACTTTGTTTTAAGTGATGAATGTTTTCACCAGAATTATGCAATCGTTATATTCTTGCTCCTTCTATAAATTTTGTACATTAAAGTACACACCACTGACTTACTCAGGAGTAATCATATTATGGATAAAGGGCAGAAAAAGTACTTATTGTGATATAAAATTCATTATGTATTGTACTGGAAAATATGTTATTAGAATACTTGAATGTATAAAATAATCAATTCTGCCTTGATCTGGATGACACTGCTTGCATGTGAATTAGTATAGGATTTATTTCAAATTAATTCGTGGAAGGATTTGTTTAGTATTAATACAATCTGTTTATTGTTAACGGTGATGTGATTGTGCAGGTTCCAAGGTTTCTGGAGGGCCTTTGAAGAAGAAAGTATACAGAAAAAGAGATTCAAAGATAAAGCCCTCAAAGATTGTTATTCTATATGGAACTGTTACAGGAAATTCCAAGGTAACAATTTTTTTTAGTGTAAGCACAGAGATAAGATTAAATGTTTATTTTACCATTGACGTCTATCAGCCATTACAAATGATAAAAGACATAGGAAGGCCTTCTTAAAATCGTCTGTCTGTTTTTCTGTCGCCGTGCTTTAGCTCTTGATAGAAAAAAATCATAGAAATATAAAATTGGTACATAGATTCTTCTTGGTCCAGTGAAGACCTAATTGATTTTGAATTGAAAAGGTAAAAAGGCATTCTGTTTGTCTATGCAATAACTCTTTTTGTTACATTTGATCAGACCCTTTGTAGTATTGTTATCAGCTTATTTGATCAGAACTGACAATTTTTCTTTCACAATCTCATCTTTCACAAAAATTGTGACGCCTTCCCTTTGGTGGTCCACCTAACAGAAAATTTCAATTAGCGAATAGGTCTCTAAGTATGTGTTCTCTAAGTTTGTGTTTAAAGGCCATGTTATGTTATTAACCCTTATAACGTCACAGACGCTGTATGGCGCATAGACAAACTATTTATATAATTGTCTGGTAATGTTTATAGTTTAGCTAATAAAATTTTGTGTGCCTTTTATTTTGACTTTATTTATATGTACAATTTAATGTCCCATAAATATATGTACGTACGAGATAATTTTAACATTTTTACTTTTTTTATACTTACCATAATTATAGAAAGTAAAAATAAAAATGAACTTTACACATTTAAATTTTTTTTTTTTAAAATATTGTGCCGTTTGCTGGAAGTCGTGAAAAGATATACTGACGTTATAAGGGTTAAGATATCAGGGTTTATAGTGTTAAGAAGGTGGCTCATTATGTCTATTTTGTTGGAGGGATGGTCAACATTTTGATGGGAGGTTTTTATTCTGCAGTTTGTTATGTGAAGATAACTTTAGCAGTTTGGTTGTAGTCATCTCTGAAAAAACGGTTCATCTCTCTTATAGATGGGTTACTGGCTACTACTTGGATTGAAGTTCTTTAAAAAAGCTGGTGTGAAAGGTAATCCATATTTTAAACAGTGTTCCCCAAAAATTGTCCTTATCGTAAAACAAAATATACTTAATTTTTTTAAATGGTTTGCAGGTGTATAGTCTGAAGTTACAAAACAAGTTGAAGAGTTTAACAGAAGTAACTGTCATTGACATCTCTGGCATTGATCCGGAGGAGACTTTATTCGAACTTGTAAGTAGTTAGAAAATATGTGGTTTTTGTGAATTGTATATGTAAGTTGTTTTATGATGTATTGTAAGTAATAAAAGTGGCCGGGGTGTACAATTGACAAATCTAACGTAGGCTTGTGCCTGCAATGCTAGATCTTCATTCACGTAATGATGGTTGCAAAAATAGTCAGGAATGTTTGATTGTTGTGTCTATTTTGGAAATGAAGGTCATAAGTGTGTATAAGTATTATGAGTAGATTTACGAGTCTACCTGTCTTTGTGGTTTGTGAAATAAGAGCCTATGTCTCTGAATATTGTGTACCCCGATTATTGAATTTTTGTGGTTAAAAAATTAACATTGTATAATAAAAGTTCTTGTATTATTGAATACATTGGTTTAAACTAGTTCAATCAATTTTTTAGGTACAAGAAAAATTAATTTTATGTTCATAACATAAAATTCCATTATAGTTTATATGCTAATAACTTATTTGTATATAAAAAGGTGTATCTCTTCAGATACGAGATATTCAGGCGTAATAAATCGCAATTCAGGCACTCTGTGTAACCTAGGTGTATTATATGTTATACGTATAAACATTAAACGAAATTGCAATCTTGCAATTATTGAAAAATGCAATGGTAAATAAAAGTTTGGTAATTTTCCATCTTTGTAAATGTGTTAATAGGATAATGATTTGAGCAGTGGTATTCAACTCAATTATTAAGAAAAGGTATTGTTGCTTATAATACAACTCAAGTATAAAATGTAATTAACATCCAAGCATAAAGTATATTTTCTTTGTTGTGTTGAGTATGAACAGGTTTGATAAATGCTCACATGTAATAAAATGTTCTCCTTTTTACTACTGAGCAAATACCGAAGCTGATAAGGTAGCGGTGTTTATACTGGAATTGATACTTATCACACTTCTACACAAACTAAGAAAACATAGTTATCAACTGAATTTATATCTTTCACGTGAAATGTAATTTCACAACCAATATGTTTTACCCTTGCTGTTTGAATAATACATTGGTGCTTAAACCTACATAAAATATTAAGTTTAAATAGATTTTACCAAAACAACTTAAATTTAGTTACTTTTTTACATTTTTTTTAGTTAATTTTCAGATATTTTCAATCGTGTAATATGATAGTTACAATAAATAAATAAAAATACCTTTATTTATGAGCGTATTTCAGCAAACAACTGTTTTCATACCGATTCAGGTTAACACTAAAGACTAGCTAAAACTAATAAACTCACAACTCAGCACCCACAAACTAGTTGTTATTGATTCAAAATTCCTTCATCTAATCTTTAAAAAAACGAACAAGATACAGTACTTGTAATATGTTCGGGGAGGCCATTGCAAATGCTGGGACAAAAATAAGAGAAGCTTATGCCTCTAACTTCCAGCCTCACTTTCGGAAAGGGAAGCCTTCCATCTTGGCGGGTGCTTCGTTGAGAGACCTTCCCTGATACAAGAGTTTCTTTCTGAGGTACTGTGGTTCTTTAAATTGAGAACCTTGTGGACCATGCAACACGACAGCAGCCTGCACACTGCCTCCACGGAAGTAACTTGATAGTATCCCAAAAAGGAGAGATATGATCAAACCGTCTCAGGTTGAAAATGAACCTGACGGCTGAGTTCTGCAGCTTTTGGATTCTCCTAACGTCCTCTCTCGAAATGCTGTTTCCATAAGCAAGTAGACAGTAGTACAAGACTGATAGGACTAACGTCTGTATAAGCCACAGTTTTGCAGTCTCTGGCAGTAATATTCTGAATCTGCTCAAACCCTTCAATCTAGTCATTGCACGCTGGGTGATGTGAGAAATGTGATCGGTAAAAGTGAAGCCATGGTCTAACACGACACCAAGAGTCTTAATTCTATCGCACACCAATGTTTGTCTTTCAATTTTGATATAGTTGTAGTAGAAGTGGAGTTTCAAACCAAATTTCCACAATATTAAGTTAAATTGTGGAAGAAATAAAGATGTCTTATGTTAAAACCTTGTAACTTTCATCAAGTATACAACGCAGCAAATTTCCACCCTCCAATTTAAGTAATTCAAATGTATTGTTTATGGACACACACAGAGACACATGACGTACCAAAAACGGAAATCTGTTTTTGCCATCAACTTTAGGGAGAAACTGCGCTAAACACTCAGCCTATTAAAACTCTTAGTTGCTAATTTTAAATTTATAAACACATTTTTAAGGTACAGTCCTAGATTTTACAACTAATATATTTATTCTTTGTATATCTTCTACAAAAAATCAGACAAAAACCGAGTTCACTTGTGTCAGCAATACCATGAAAATAAATAAAAACCATAAGGCATTTCCTTTGTTTCAAAGGCACTATCCTAGGAATATGCAAAAACTGTATTAAGTATATATTAGTGTTTACTATGTCAAGCAATAAATTGCCTATTATAATACTGCTATCTAGTTCTGAGTTGTTTTAAATTTAAAGACTTAGGGTTTTGCAAAGTTAGTTTAAATTTATTTAAAATGCAGACCAGAAAATGGGTTAAAAGAAACTTTCAAACTATCACACCTGAGAAACATGATCTGTTAATTCCACTTTCCATCAGTAATCACAGTCAACAAAAAAACTTTGAATAGACAATAGACAATGAAAAAAATCCTTTGCTTTTTAGCGTGCTATGAAGATGAAATTGCTGATAGTGCTTCTGTACATACAAGATATTCAAACTTTGTATGAACCAACCAATCCTCCAAAGTGACTTCATCTTGTGTGTTTCTGATTCCTTAAAATTATACATAAATACACTTTTTTAATTCCAAACGTTTTATAGGCTTCAGTGGAGAATGTGGTTTTGTTGCTTCTACCCACTCACAGCGAAGGCACACCACCACCGACAGCTGCTTGGTTCTACAAGTGGCTTGGAGAGTCTGCCAGTGATTTCCGATATGACAAAACTTCTTTCAAGAACCTGCACTATGCTGTGTTTGGTCTTGGAAATTCTTCATATCAGGAACACTATAATGTTGTAAGTATTTATAAACAGACAGTGGCTATTCAAACCATAAACATACAAAATATACTAAATTAAAAAACGAGAAATGCCAAAAAGTTTGTTTCGTCTTTGTGTAAATAAATTATTTAATAAATAAGAAGACAAACTAAATTACTAATAACAAGTAAGAAAAATCATATAAAGTGCTATGACTTGTAAGTGTCAGCGACAAAATAAAACAAGTTTGTGTGTAGAGACCATGTTGTGTCGATTGGTGTTAGCACCCTCCTCTCCACAAACTAGTTAAAAAGCTCAAATACTAAACTGTCAGTTTCTAAACACACACCACAACATACTTATGTGTAACTAAATAAATAGGCTGCATAGTCATGCATAGTGTTTCAGTTTGTGTAATATATAATGAAGGAAAACCAAAATTCTCTTAAATTAATTCTTTAAAATTATTTATTGTCAAAATGAGCTCTAAACAAATAGATGCACCTATAAGTGGCAAGGTCAGCTTCAAAAGTAAATGTGCTACTCATTTTACATATTTTTTTATTCTTTAGTGAACAACTTTTTTTACCCTACATGTGTCCTTGAACCTTGTGTTATAGTAATCCAGGGCTGTCACATGTACATGTCATGTTGATGAATGTGTTTTTGTAATAATTTCCATGTGCTGAGTTGGAAGTGCTTTTATTATTTAACCAATCGAAATATGAGATTTAATTTTACTCACCTAGATGCATAAGAATAATTATACAGTCAATATAATAAAACAAAGACAGGTCAAACTAATTTTACTGCCAAATTACAAAAAGCCTGTAATATTTTGATTGGTTGTTGTTTCAAGCTGTTATCTTTTTGTAACAGACCAATACTGACATTGTTAATTGAAACTATTTCCTTTTGTATTTCTGTAAACAGAATTATAATAACCTAATTTTTTATCTGATAAACTTTTATGATTTATAAAACTGCCACACTTAACTCTTGGAATCTGGAGTCAACATCCATTTGAAGAAATCCAAAATAAGTCGGTGACAAAAAAAACTCATAACAAACTCTTTTCATTGTTTTGATGTTAGAGTCACCTAGGCTAAAAAATTGTAATCTAGATGCAGATGCAGAAGTGTTCCCATTTTCTCATCAGGTACACAATTGAGTGCAGGTGGTGATATGGAAGCGGAAGGTGAAAAGGAGCTGAACTCAACATTCATATTGAATCAGCACTTCCCGCCATAGCTACGTTATATGTATCAATACTTGGAAACATTGATGAGATATCTTCCTTTTACAATATTTTTACATTACAATTACATTTTAAATTTAATTGGTCAACTGAAATGCTATCTGATTGAGTAATATGAAAACCATATTTACTGATTATATGTTATTGATTGGCAGTAAAAAACCAACTAAATTCCGACTCTTCAATTTGTTTTTTTGTGTAACTAGTTTCTAGATCCAGCAGGGATCACTTCTGGCTAATTTATAACCTTCCAGTTGAACCCACCACTGGGCACAGCAAAAACCAATGTGTCACTTCAATCTGGGCAACCTTATGGATGTCCAGGAGCGGCACATCACTAACTGCAAATGTCGAGAATCTGGGGTTCATGGGCAATTTGATAGGTCTAGTCTACTGTGGGAGATGACTGTTGGAGAGCTGGCCTTCCCTTCTTCCGGGGAGACATGACTTTGAGATGTAGTGCCCTAATTCTTTCTCATGGATCTCGATAGGAGGCGGCCCCTACTCCCTAACCTTACCCATCCTGAATATCCTGTCACTCCGGAAGCAGTGCAAAGGTTCTTACAGGATTAAATGCAATTTATAAGCTTCTTGTCCTAAGAGAACAAAAGAAAACCAGTATCTAGTCCTTCCCCGTCGTCCTTAATCTTGCTCAGTATTGCGTCTCTGTGTAGACACTTAATATTTTACTTTTTGGTATTTGTGAATTAGAGATTGTTTTCTTTGGAAGGCTTTAGCTGCTTTGATTAAATTTTCACTGTTTATAGATAGCTCATTATAAATGTTGTAAACTACTGAAGCATAAACAATTCTTAGCATAAAATTGAATATAGTTCCAAAAGTAGACTTTCCAGAAATCTGTAGTAGTTTAGAGATAATATAATGTAATATCTAGTATGTAAAGAAAGGAAGTTTGTCCCATATTGTGGCATTGTTGAAGATATATTGAAGTAAAGTATTTCTGTGTAGGTGGGCACACAGGTAGACCAATGGCTGCAGGACTTGGGTGCACAGCGTGTCTTGCCTCTCGCTCTCGGTGATGAAGACTCTTTAGATGAAGATTTCAACAAGTGGGCTAAACTTGTAGCGGAGTTAGCAACTGCTGAGACTTCGTCTGCCAGTCCGGTGAGCATGTGATATGGTGCAGTACAAATACATGTAATGCTGCGGCATCATCGGATTGTTATTTGTTTCATCCTGTTGTCTCCAAGTCAGTTGAATTTTAATTTACTCCGTAGCAAATAGTCAGTCATCACCAGCATAACAATATTAAGTGGATTACAACTTGAAAGTGCCTTTGTTTGTGTGTTTTCCTTTCACGCGTAAACTATTCAACCGATTGTACTGAAATTTTACATGGACATTCTTACAGTCCCTGTTAAGAATGTAGGCCTATTCTTATTTCGAAAATACCTACGGGCTATGCTCTACTGGTCACTGAAGCAGTGAAATATCCCATCTTGGTCTCTAAAGTTGTGAAATATTAATTGAGTGAGCCTGTTAAATGTAATCAACTGTTCTGTGTAAACATTGTTTATTATTTTAATTTATTTACATTTATAGTGTGAAAGCTCTCTAAGGAATAATAATTTTTACATTGGTTTAGATTCCAATGACTAATTACATAAACATTAAAGTCTTTATGTTGCAAATCAAATTGATTTTATCTAGAAGTAGAGAAAGCAAAACTAGAATTTCAAAAAAGCAATATCTACATAATTTTCTCATTATGCTCATATGGTCCATATAAAAAGACGATTACAGTTAGTTGACGTTATTGTTATACAATAAGACAAATTTAAAAATCTGAAAATTTTCCTTTTATTATGAGCTTGAAATTAAACAGTTAGATTTTATTGTTGTATAGATTATATTTCAGTTGTTATGTTTCATAAATATTTTTTTATATTACAAATTAAACAAATATTCTACGTGTAGACCTCTATGTTTATCTTTTCTTGAATCAAATCAATTTTTATCGTCATTATGTTTTACCAGTGGTCTTTTTACACCTTTGGAGTGACATAAGGTTTAAACTCAAAACTGCCTGTCTTAAATCACTTTGTCAAAAACCATGTTAAAGGTGTTCTACAGGGTGTCCCAAAACTCTCTACCAACCTTTTTATGTATTATTTCTCAACCAAAGACAAAGCAAAATATCATAATATCAAATTTGTTTAACCCTGGAACTGGCAAACGCCCGATATCGGGCGTTTTAGTCGCATCCTAGATGGCAGCGCCCGATATCGGGCGTTTTAATACGTCTTTTATTTCTTAATATTACGTACTTAAAACACGATCAAAGAGTATCGGTATTGATACCAATCGAAAGAGGAAGGTTCAATTTATGTAAATAATACACTAATAAATAATTTTAATCGTTTCGTTACACGTCCATACGTTTCATAATCTCTGAACTGTTGGTTTACATTCTTCCGGGTACCGCGCTAGTTGCGCGCGCAGCGATGTGTCAACTGGTTCATTCGGCTATTGTTATTTCGTCAGCTGCATGGTGTTCTGTCTGGTTTATTGTTTGTTTGAGTTTGTTGTAATGATGGTTGCGTATATGACACAATAATAGTAAGTTTTTTTGTGCGTGTTTACGTAATGGATCATAATTTCCGCGATCGTTCAAGTGACATTTCTGAACAAGTTGTACATGAAATAAGCAACGATGAGGATTCCGATTTAGACATTTAATCAGAACATAATTAAAAAAATATATAATAAAAAATAGAAAATTAATATAAACTAATAGTTACAAGATTGTACAAATCCAAGTGAGCTTTGAAGTTCTTACTTTTGTTGGTAAGTAGCACCTTCGAATGTCAGTGAAAGATTTTTGTATCGTTTACCACATGTAAAAATAAATACCTTATAAACTATGTGTTGTTTTATTTTTACTCAGAATTAAATGCTCTTTCTTTTTTATATTTTGGATTTTGCATATCACTAACAACAACAATTTCACAAATCAAAAACATTGAACTAACTTTTCTTTTTTCTAAAAAAATTTTTTTTCATGAAGAGGTAGAGTAAGGGTATTTTTTTTGTTTTAATTATATTATGTGAAAAATGTTCCTAGAACAATGCTGAATAAAGAAATATATAATATGACATAGGTACTTTATAGTAAACTTGTAATAATAAAATAAATATAAGGCGATGTATGAAGTACTAAAAACACTCTGCCACTGAGAGAAATATGACCGCCAGTTCCAGGGTTAACTCAATAATTACCCTAACAGCTGCCAGTATATTATTATTACTGTTTATAAGGTGAAAGTAATATAACACAAAAGCCATTTTTTCACAAAGGGCTGTACATCTTTAAAACTTTGAGTGCTAGCCCTAAATAACATGTAACTCTATAGAATGCTGGGCGTTTTTGGTGGTTTTCAAAAATGTATTTAAAAAAAAGTATTTAAGGTATAAGAAAAATACTTACATGCCTTAATTCAGCTTACTTTCTTCTTTCTTGTAACGTGAGAATTGTTAGTGTTTTTTTCAAAAACTACACATAAAAAATATTTTTGAAAAACAAATAGGTACTAAAAAAAAAATAAATTATTTTTTGAGACAGTTTTTTTATCTAACAAACTAAACTAAGCATATATACAATTATTTACAATGACCCGTTTACAAATATAAACTGTCCTTTGAATAATACAAATCATGTTATTATGTTTTGTAGTTTTTTTTTGTGTGGTACACCTAAAAAACATATGTTTTTGCACAGTGGGCTGCAACGAACGTCATGTCAGCGGCGAATTGTGTGCTTTGTTTCTTTGTCATCAAGCTCATTCAATACATCTGACGCTTTCTAGCGGTGAATTGTGTTACTAAAAACCCAAATAACATTGTAGAGTAGGCAAAACCCGTTTAAATACGGACAATGTAATATAATACCAATTGAAATGACAACCACGTAAAACTACGGGATTAGCATTCTTCAGAAGTTTCGCTGTTCCGTAAAATTACGGGATTAGCACTCTAAGTGTTAACCACCATTTAATCAGTATGCAGCAGGTAGTTAGGGTCTTTCTCAGACAAGATTATTCGACAGATCATCTACCTGTAATAATAAGAGTAGGACCGTGTTTATAGTGTAGTACATTCTCTGTAACTCTGCAAAAGCAGCTATTTGTGAGTAACTGTGTTGTATTTGGAACAAAGATAACAAGTGAAGTTGTTTGCATAGATGGGGTCATCCTTTTTAAACGTTATGGAAACGTATTAACGTTTTAAACGTATGCTGTATAAAAAACATGAATTAGTATGTCATCCTGGTCACTGAATTTTGTTGGGTAGTTTGATAAAACTTTTATGAAAATAATTTTTTACAATTTTAGTACTGGGGCTATAAATAAAAACAGGCTCCAAAAAAATGACTGCATAGTCCAATTATCAACAATAAACAGTTGTAATGGAAGACTGAAGAGGAGGCAGATGGGAAATATTACACCATTGTTATGAGACTTTGTTATCTATGATTTCTCATGCTATAAATACATAACTGAAAACAAGAGAATATATTACCTCCAATATAACTACAGTTTATTCCTGTCACAATTTAGATAGCTGGACTGTATACAGAGTCAGCATTTGTGTTTTGACAAGATCTAAAAAGACAACCCAAAACATGGTTTAGAATTGTACAGTAAGTCTTGAAATTGACATATATATATATATATATATATATATATGATGGTGGCTGGTGTTTTAAAGGTCCATTTGGATTCCTGGAATATCCAGATTAAGATCAGCCTGTTATTGAAAATTTTCTGTTCAAATAGATGTATTATTTAGTATTTTGTGCTGATTTTAGCGTAAAGTATTGATTGTAAACTAAATTCTTACTGATGAAAGATTAATTAAACATTTAAAAAATGTAAAAAGGGTAAAATTGTACAATAAATTAATAGTTTTAAACATTTTGTGTACCCTCAAACTAAATAGTTAATGATGATTTCTCTCCCCAAATAAGTTAATTGATACATTTTTGTTGATTACTCTTGCACTGCTGTCAATATTATCAGTACTAAAACCATCATGTTATTGTTATCATCTCAACCAACCAAATTCTGCCCAAAATCAATTCATTAGTAACAGGATTAACAGCCTATTGTATAAGTAGGTAATTGAGATGGACATAAAAAATTATTCTCCTTCTGATACTGAAAACAGTATTGTTTATTTTTAATGAGTGCTTAATAATTTGCTTTAATTAATAATTTTAGAATTAATTACCGAGAATACAGAGAGCTATATTACTCATCAGAATGGTTCAACCGAATAACAACAGTTGAGCTTGTAAGCCATTTCTTTGTGTTTCTGGTTAACAACATATTCCGAAATTGGTTTAACCCTTAAAGTACAGGGAGGTACAGGGTAGCTCTTGGTGCATTGAGTGAGATACAATCCTCGAGTGCCAGGGTCTGTATGTTAGAGGACAGTTAGATATAGTGTCAGCCACTCTAGATCTTGGTACACTCAGTGAGATACAATCCTCGAGTGCCAGGGTCTGTATGTTAGAGGACAGCTAGATATAGTGTCGGCCACTCTAGATCTTGGTACACTCAGTGAGATACAATCCTCGAGTGCCAGGGTCTGTATGTTAGAGGACAGCTAGATATAGTGTCAGCCACTCTAGATCTTGGTGCACTCAGTGAGATACAATCTTTGAGTGCCAGAGTCTGTATGTTAGAGGACAGCTAGATATAGTGTCAGCCACTCTAGATCTTGGTGCACTAAGTGAGATACAATCCTCGAGTGCCAGAGTCTGTATGTAAGAGGACAGCTGGATATTGTGTCAGCCACTTTTGATCTTGGTGCACTCAGTGAGATACAGATACAATCTTCAAGTGCCAGTCTGTATGTTAAGAGGACAGCTAGATATAGTTCAGCCACTCTAGATCTTGGTGCACTCAGTGAGATACAATCTTCGAGGGCCAGAGTCTGTATAGTTAGAGGACATCTAGATATAGTGTCAGCCACTCTAGATCTTGGCACACTCAGTGAGATACAATCCTCGAGTGTCAGAGTCTGTATGTTAGAGGACAGCTAGATATAGTGTCAGCCACTCTAGATCTTGGTACACTCAGTGAGATACAATCCTCGAGTGTCAGAGTCTGTATGTTAGAGGACAGCTAGATATAGTGTCAGCCACTCTAGATCTTGGTGCACTCAGTGAGATACAATCCTCGAGTGTCAGACTCTGTATGTTAGAGGACAGCTAGATATAGTGTCAGCCACTCTAGATCTTGGTGCACTCATTGAGATACAATCCTCGAGTGTCAGAATCTGTATGTTAGAGGACAGCTAGATATAGTGTCAGCCACTCTAGATCTTGGTGCACTCAGTGAGATACAATCCTCGAGTGTCAGAATCTGTATGTTAGAGGACAGCTAGATATAGTGTCAGCCACTCTAGATCTTGGTGCACTCAGTGAGATACAATCCTCGAGTGTCAGAATCTGTATGTTAGAGGACAGCTAGATATAGTGTCAGCCACTCTAGATCTTGGTGCACTCAGTGAGATACAATCTTCGAGTGCCAGAGTCTGTATGTTAGAGGACAGCTGGATATAGTGTCAGCCACTCTAGATCTTGGTGCACTCAGTGAGATACAATCCTCGAGTGCCAGGGTCTGTATGTTAGAGGACAGCTAGATATAGTGTCAGCCACTCTAGATCTTGGTGCACTCAGTGAGATACAATCCTCGAGTGCCAGAGTCTGTATGTTAGAGGACAGCTAGATATAGTGTCAGCCACTCTAGATCTTGGTACACTCAGTGAGATACAATCCTCGAGTGCCAGAGTCTGTATGTTAGAGGACAGCTAGATATAGTGTCAGCCACTCTAGATCTTGGTGCACTCAGTGAGATACAATCCTCGAGTGTCAGAGTCTGTATGTTAGAGGACAGCTAGATATAGTGTCAGCCACTCTAGATCTTGGTGCACTCAGTGAGATACAATCTTCGAGTGCCAGAATCTGTATGTTAGAGGACAGCTAGATATAGTGTCAGCCACTCTAGATCTTGGTGCACTCAGTGAGATACAATCTTCGTGTGCCAGAGTCTGTATGTTGGACAGCTGGATATAGTGTCAGCCACTCTAGATCTTGAGGCACTCAGTGAGATATAAATCTGAAGTATCAACAACTTTTGAAACTGTTTTACACTGTACATGCGTTTTTAACAGGCTGACAGAGACTATCATATAGTTTTTAATAACTGAAAAATTACTCAAGAAATACTAAATTTGAATATATGCTTTTTAGAATTTAAAGTGGTTTGGTTTACCCTTATAACATTCAACCCTAGTGAAATTCCTGATGTTCCCATTAGATACGAAATCAGTTTAGTTTGTTATAGTCTCCTTCGATACCTGTTGGTTTTTTATGTGTTATATTCTAGTTCAGAAGACTCCAAACGGATTTGTTCGAGGGCAAAAATGAAATATTTTGGTGACAGGTGGGCCAAGATCTTTTACAAGTATTTTATTGCTAGATAATATGGTTAGATATGTATACTGATCATTCTATAGTAAATGAGAATAATATAGTAGGTTTCTAAAGAAAACTATAAAACATTTTCGTACAAAATACATTTATTTTGTATCTACTAAAATTAATATTCTTCGCAGTTGTTGATAAAACATTAGTCATAATTTCTATTTAGCCACTCCTTGTATGTGAGAGATTTATAAGATTATTTTTGCCAACCCTTGTATGTGAGAGATTTATAAGATTATTTTTGCCAACAGTGTCAGCCTATCTTGATTTGAACTTAGACACCCCTATTACCAAAATAGTTTTTAGAAGTTCATAACGAAGTTTATTCTCACCTATTGAGATGACAACTCTTGGTGTTAATTGCGTTTTGGAAGTTACGTAATCAACACTAAAAAGTTTGGTTGATGTTTCCAGGGTTAAATTCCTAAAAAAACAAAAATAATTTCTACTTACATAAACTCCCTCGCAGTTCTCGATTTTCCAAACTCACTTTATCTTGCCACACTTGAAAACACCTTTCAAATGACGTTGAAAATCCTATTGTTGGAACTAAAAAAACCTTTCATTCTAATTCCAAAATATGTAATTTCCGAGCCCTTTGATTGGTCCAGCACGCAGGCGCTTCAGGCAAGATTCTTTCTCTCATGACACCAAAAATTGTTGACGAACCAAAAGTACAATACAAATCAAATAAAGATTCAGCCTAATTCAATGTTGCGGGAACCAGTTCGGTCTAAGGCAACTGCTTTTATTAAAAAAAATTTATTCATTCAACAACCTTTGTTTAATGATTGTTCCTAACCTGAACTCCGATCCTTGTAAGAATATAACATGTTTTCAACCTTACAATCGACAGATTCAATTCAAACTTACAACTATTGAACATTCTTCTATATGAATATTTTCTTTCATTAACTATTTTTTAAATTGAAAATTAAATATTTATTTAACTTTTAATTAACAAGTAGCAGAATGCTACATTTGTATACAAAACAGAAAGGCTATTCATACAAAATGATCTGTGGAACTTGATCTACTTTGAATGTGGATCACCAAAATCTAATTATTTTTAAGATAAATATTTTATCAAAATATTTTTAGAAACTCGTGCTTTCTGTAAATCTATAGCCGTTTGCTACAACATTGCTCTTGATTTGAAATTCTATTATCCTTTTTGTTTAAGATAATGTATAGTACAAAATTTGTTTCTTCTGGATTACGTTATTGTATGCATAAAATAAGCCTTGATTGTGGTGTTGTAGATTGATGGGGAGGAAGCACTGGCCAACGGCCTGATGGACCTGGAGGAGTTGGGACCGGCCTTACGGCAGATGAGGCAGCAGACCGCAATCACACCGGTCGTCAAGGAGATGATCACACCTACTCTGCGTCAAGCTCTCACCAAACAGGGCTACAAACTTCTCGGCAGTCATTCCGGTGTGAAGATGTGCCGGTGGACCAAGGTTATTATCATTCAGTTTTACATTCATATTTCCATTATTTTAGTTTGACATTTTGAAACTGTGTGACGGATTCAGTCCTTCTTAAAGAGGTTCTTAAATCACAAAAATCATACACATTTTATGATAAAAATTATGTTAACTGGCTGAATTGGAATTGAGAGCAATAACAACATACTGCACATGTCAGTTTCTGTTGTTTAGCTTTATTTAAGATATATTATAGTTATTTTGAAAATATACAATAAAGCATGGTTTTTCATATTGTATATTAAAAAAAAGTGTTGTTATAAACACACTACGTGTTTCGTAACAGACTTTGCTAAGGTTGCAAGCAAAATTTCAAACTTGTAACTCATTTCATTATTGAAATGTCCTGCGGATTGATAGATAGACGAACGTACATAAAAGAAACTTTTATTCCCTCCTGGCACAAAAATGAGAAATTGTGGCAACCTACTGAGGGATAGGATTCAATTAATTCTCAGCCAAATTCTACGGTTTGACATGCACCATTATAGAACTAATTCTTGTGTAAGTAGAAATTTAAAATCTACATAAGAAATCTTTCTCGAGTTACCTCCCTAAATGATACATTTACGTTTGTGTTCATTAAGTCAGGATTCATACCAGTGTTCAAATAAAAGTTCTGTTGAGCTATGGAAGGTACTACACTGCAAGAGTGCGCTGAAATCAGTGGAACTTTATTATTTTTCTTATTCTCTATGAATAAAAGTGTCAGGTGTTAAAATATCATATGATTGTACTCAAATTTATTTATTTTGCTATTTTCTCGTTTCCTTTTTGATTAATCATAAGATCAATATAGAAGTATTTGCTAACGCTCAGCCAAATCCCATGGAGTGATATGCACCATCATCAAACTCAGTGTTTCATATATAAAATGGAATCTCTGTAGGTCAGTTCACCTTTGACCTGCCAAGGTACATACATTGTGTGTGTATGGAATCTCTGTAGGTCAGTTCATTTTTGACCTGCCAAGGTACATACATTGTGTGTGTGTGTGTGTATGGAATCTCTGTAGGTCAGTTCACCTTTGACCTGCCAAGGTACATACATTGTGTGTGTGTAGGCCATGCTACGAGGTCGAGGGGGTTGTTACAAACACACCTTCTACGGTATTGAGTCTCACCGATGCATGGAGACTACGCCCAGCCTCGCTTGTGCCAACAAGTGTGTATTCTGCTGGAGACACCACACCAATCCTGTCGGCACCGAGTGGCGCTGGAAGACTGACAACGCTGAGGACATCCTGAGTGATGCTCTCTCTGCACATTACAACATGATTAAAGAATTCAAGGGTAAGGGATTTACTTTTCTTTTTTATTAACCCATTGAGGAAACAATTAACCTACCCTCTCTAGGATTGAATGTTTGAATTGATTTAGGCAAAAATGCATGCATGTACTAAAATAGTAATAGCATGAATTTGGTTACAGATAAATTAGTACATTCTTCAGGACATTTTAGTCCATTTGATTGCTCTACAGTAATGTTTGTTGCTTTCACTAAATATTTTGTATTAAATTTGTTTTAGTATTTACAGAATTTTTAGTAGGAAAAACAAAAATCAAAAGCAACTCAATATTTTATTATTTTATTTGTTTATCTGTTTCAATGATTTTTAAAAATTTAAACAGCACAATGTCCTTCACATGGAAATCCAGTTTTGATTGGATTACTTAATTATGAAGCATAATAACAAAGCATTTTTTTAGCTTTTTGATGATTTTATGACAAGCTCCTGAATTAGTTGTCTGGGAGATGGGATAAAACTGTTTGTTACATTCAATTGTTATTATTAAAATGATAATTGAAATAAACTATTTACATTACATACAATGGCAATTAATTTACTTTTTATAATTCATTTTTTGTCAGTCTTTGAGTATCTTTGATATCTCAATATCAATCACTGTCCAAGTATCTGTCTACTTCTGAAGTACCCAAATTGTCTTGTTCCATGAAGTAGCAGATGAACTAAAAACTCATTTACAAACATCTATAAACAGTTGAACACTAAACATTAAGAACATGATACACAGATTGTATGCAGAACATTGAAGTGATGAAAATTGAGCACATGGCAAAATGTTAACAATAACAAGACAAGCTATTAGTTGTGGTTCTAGTGTGCAAACAGTAACAAAACAAAACGGAACAATTGGTCGTAAGGATTCAGGAGGGCACACAAGTGCGATCTAGCGGAAACAGAAACAATTACATGATCGTTAGCGTGTAGAAAAAGGCACAATGAGTGCAGCTCAGGGCAGATTATTCAGTCCCGCTCGGCCGCAACAAGTGACGCTCAGGCATGTTCCCCAATGGGTTAAGACCTGGCTGTATGATGGCTATCTCGATTTCACTTAAGAAAAACAATGTTTAACAATGTAAATACTTATACTTTGTTATATTTACAGGATTATGGGAAGTACCTCATTTTAAAGATACAATCAATAAACATTCAAATGCTTTGTAGTTTTTTTATATTGGTATTGATTATCCTGAAACGACTCAAAACGTTTATACTTTGTTTACATATTAAAAGAAGCATTCATATTACAAAAAAAACCACAAAACGGATGGATGTGTATTAATAATATCTTAATAAGTCGTCTTCCACAACTCTGTTGTTAAAAAAGTAAGGGCATTAAAGTGTTTGATGTTTAATGTTGTCAAAGAATACTTATGGGGCAGAAGTCAAAATGGCTACCAGTTAAGAAGCCATACATAGATAAATTTGAATTCTAGTGGAATTTCAAGTTTAATCATCTGTGAGCTATAAATACAGTTATATGTTACAATTAACTGAGTCTTCTTTTATTGTACAATACGTTTACAAATTAACCCTTTCAGTGCAAGTTGTTTCTATTTCATTTGTAGTACCTCTATAACTTATCCCATACAGGCTGACATTTTACCAAAAGCCAATACATGAACTGAACTAACCTTTTACATTGTTATTTATACTTTGTACTGCTGTTAGATTGTAAAAAACAAAAAATACAACACTTTTTTAATTATATCGCGATGTTGAGAGCATTTTTATGTTATATAATTTTGCGTTTTTATTCATTTAAAGTGTTTCCAAGAATTATTAGTTATTAAATTTATTTTAAAAAGTGATGAGTCCCATAAGAAACCTTTAGAAAATGTTTGTACCAATAATATGTCCAAGTGTCCATGAATATAGTGTTGTAGAGTTTGTTTAAAAAATTGTCTGAGTAAGGTGTTGTTTATGTTTTGAGTTTCCTTTTAGTAAGTAATGTTTTATTAGACATAGTTTTGCATTGTTTTTAAATGATCTTTATCATTAAAAAATTAAAATTTCAAAAAAATTAAAAAAGCTTTTTATGGTGTAAAATAAACTTTAACTGAATATTCCCCCAAAACACTGTGTTTTTAGCAAAAAACCCAGCAATCAAATTTGTTCAAAGTGAACTTTTTTCAAAACCTTGCGTTTTAGTAAAAATAATCTCTATCACTTAACTATTTTTTTTACAAGTTGGTTTATGATACAATATTAGATTATTACACGTGATTTTGTATTTCTTTAAATGCTCTTTATCATAAAAGTATTGAAATTATAATATAAGTATATAAAAATCTAAATATTACATAGTTTTCGTTACATAATTCATTTCACTTTATAATTAGGAGCTTTTTATGACTAAAAATAAATTTTATATTAATTTTTTTCTAAAACTTGTGTTTTAATCTGAAATCCTCTGGCACTTTTCGCATAGTCACACAAAAAATAATGCGCTTTTCAACATGGATTTCTTCACCTCTGACACTAAAAGGGTTAAATAAAAATGTAATGGAAATCAATTAAATGATGTTGTGTCTGTGTTTACTTTGTTTGGGGGCTAATTAAATTGGAGATAATAATATCATATCTAAATTTTATACGTTTTTGGCTTAATTCACTGTTGCTATTATTTTGAAGCTAGACAATACATTTGATTTACACAGTCAATAGGTTTTTAGTGTTTTTCTTAACAATAACATTACAAAAAATCCTTGGCAATTTCATCTGCTACTTAACAGAAATCTTTCAAGCAGAACAGAATTTACAAACAATTATTAGATATTTAACAATATAAATAAAGTGTAGATGAAAGTTGTAAGTCTGTTAGTTATTTGTACTACGTATTATTGTTAGGTTTAAACCTCTTGGTAGGTAAAACAAAAGAGATAACTATGAAGAGCCCATCAAAGAGGAACTGATTACTACTCATGGTTATGCAGGTGTGCCGGGGGTGTTACCTGAGCGGCTGGCAGAAGGGATGCAGGTGCGACACTGCGCCCTATCTCTGGTCGGGGAGCCCATCATGTATCCTCATATCAACACCTTCGTCCGTTTACTGCACAGACAACGCATATCGTCCTTCCTTGTCACAAATGCTCAGTTTCCGGCAGCCATACGGTAACTATCTGGCTCTTGTGTACACTGATAACACATGACTTGTATATGGCTTACAGCTTCTACACAGTCCTATCATTGTGTCCTACTTCTTTTGGTAAAGTGTAATATTGGATGATTTGAAAAATTGTAATTACATAGTCAATGCATGGTTAACATCAATTGAATAATATTGTAAAAATAAATAAGTGTGTAAAACAGTATCTGATTAATTAATTTTATTAGATGTGAACAATAGTATAAAAAACCAGATTTGAGAATCATGAGATTCGGCCACGTCATTAATAATTATTGGCGGATCAAGAGCACACAAATTACCGATTGCTAAAACGTGTTTTTACTGCACTTTGATTTTTCTATACCTAATTAATTATTGTACTTTTTTAAATAACATTGTGCTTGCAGTTGTGTTCTTTATTTTATGTTCACACAACGGAGTGAGTTTGCTGCGTTTATTTGCAGACAAGAGCTGATCGATTTACTGCAAATTTCTAATCACGAAAACGTAATGTCTTTGCACTTTGTGTATGAAAACCTGATAACTTAATTAACAATTAATTATCATTTTTAAATAATATTTTGCTTACAGTAGAGATTTTGTACATTTATTTTTGTACATTGCTGCGAGTCTGCTGCATCTATTTGCAGACAACCACTTATTGGTAGTACATAAATTACCGACCGCTAAAACGTATTGTTTTGTATTTTGTGTATGGGGAACAGTAGATACATAAACTAATTAACAAATTATCATGCTTTTGTTAATAATGTTTTGCTTGCAATTTATATTTTCTATGTTTATGTTTGTGCAATGCCATGTGTCTGCTGTGTGTATGTTTGGATGTCAGCAGCTAATTTATTTTTGTTTACTTCACAATTTTTGTAGTTTTATGAATATTTCCTGTATCAAATATAGTATGTTTATGTTTTAATATTTTTTTATCCTGACTAAAGGTGGTTGGAAAATTTTCAATGATTTTGAGATTAAATTAAGTTTAATAATAAGTGATAAAAATGTACGGCCATGATATTTTGCAGATTAAAAGCATATATTCTGGAAGCTCATATTATAATCTATCAAATTAACTTGTTGTAATCTTTCAAATTACAATATTATAATGTATCTAATTAAAGTTGAAGGTAGGGGATATGGCTTTGTCCTTCTTTGAACCTCTGCAAATCCCTTTACAATAGAGTGATATTCTTTTATTTTTATAAGACATTCTCCAAAGGTTTAAGAATGACAGAAATTGGATTAGTATTGATTTTATTTAAATCATATTTAGATTTAAAAAGTTATTAGGATTCGAAATTAGAAAATCAGGAATTGATTGTGACTGGGAATTTGATTTTGGATTCATAAGGGCTGGATTCTTCGATCACTATTCTATGATATTTAAATATTATTTGTAGTATTAATTATAAAGCTGCCTGAAGATGAAATTTTTGATTTTGAAAGGCCTTGTCCTAAAAAAGATATTATTGGAAATTTGTTGTCCGTAATGGAAGAATGTTGAATAATTATGTCATCTTTATAGTCTTATACCAAAATTTATATACTATGTATATTTGTTTTTAAATAGAAATTCATTTTGGTTTAATGACTAAAATAATATTGTGTATGAAAGGGACCTGAGCCCAGTGACACAGCTGTATGTCAGTGTCGATGCCAGCACTAAGAGCAGCCTCAAGAAGATAGACAGACCACTGTTCTCAGACTTCTGGGAGAGGTTTCTAGATAGTCTTAGAGCACTTTCAAAAAAGGTTAGTATCGTTCCGAATAATACTGATAATATAGTTTTATTAATTGTTTACGATCAAAACAATATGATTGTGCTATTATCATATTATTTTGGCGTTTTTAAATTAAGTAGAAAACCATTATGCTGCACTTGCTTGTTTCCTTAATATATGGTCTCATTATTTACAATTTTTCTATAGTGCAACACTACTATAATTTTTGGTAGCAAACATGGTATATATAAACACTGCTATAGCATACCATATAAACACTTTCACTACCAAGTGACACTGTGACTGATTTTGGATGATGCACCATATACTACTACTTGTAACCAATAGTAGTGAATTAACTAACCTGTCGAATAAAGAGTTTTGGGCTTTAAATGTCATAGTCCTTTTCTCCAGACAAATTTCTATATTTTCAATATATAATGAATAAATTTGACCTGTTATCATATACTCCTCATATAAGTCAATGCTGCAAAATTGAACTTGAATATTAGTGGATGTTGACTACACTTTTATGATAAACATTTTTCCAAGTGTAGGTTGATCACCCTGATCAATATGTTGTCAATTACAATTTTTGCATTGGTTAGGTAAAATAATGTGAATAAATAAGAGGGTTAACCATAAAATAATCACTGTTTTTCAATAACACGAGAAATAGGACATAGTGGAGTAGCATCTCTATGTTGACATCAGTGTGCACAGTGGTTCAGTATGCTTCTAACTGTGTAAGGCAGAGTATCGTACATTCGTTCGTTGTCCAGTTCTTACCTTGAAACATGAGTGCCGTGATAGAAAATTCCGCCAAGTATGAAGTATGTGGTGTAAGATTTCTTGGGGTGAAAAGTTCATTCAGATTCATCTTGCATTGTGTTCAGTTTATGGCTCAAACATTATAATAAAGGTTTAGTTTATCAATGAACATGATTTTTATGGAAGAACAAACATTTACGATGAATTGTCGCAACATTATAAAACCATTGTTAAGAATCTATATTAGAAATTCTCTCAGAATTTAATAACACTGTGTTGTTTATATTTATAGGGCCAAAGGACGGTCTACAGACTTACTCTAGTCAAAGCATGGAATGTTGAGGAGCTAGAGAGCTACTCACAGCTAGTCTTGTTGGGGAAACCTGACTTTATTGAAATAAAGGCAAGTAAAAATAGCTCTTATGGTTGTTGATTTATAAAGATTTTTAATTTTCATCTTATGGTGTTGTGCTGTAATTCATCATCATCATCATCATCTGACGTTTCCGTTATCACGGGTCGTCGTACACAGCCTCCTCCACTTTTGTCTATCATTCCAGGTCTCCTCTTCCTCCACCTGTATTTTCTGTAGTCCCCTTCTCTCTATGTCTCTCCACACTTGGTCCTCCCATCTTCCTCTCGGTCTTCCTCTTGGTCTTCTTCCTCCTTCCTCCTTCTCCAGTGCTATTCTAGGCATACTTACAATTAATTGTCGTAATTAATTGTAAGTCGGATTCCTGAGAGATTTAGTCAATGGATTTTTCATACAATGGTTAGAAGTAGTGGTGAGTCAAAGCCGAATTCCGAACCTTGAATCCACTGAATCTTCAACAGAGATTCGGGTTCAAGAATTGATCAACAGGATTTGACAATCGATCCACGAAGATCTGCCATATCAATAATTATCGTCTGGTGAAGTTACGGATTGCTAAAACATGGTTTTGTTATACTTTGTGTATGAAAGCTGAAGATAGGTAATCTATTTAACAAATATCACAGTTTTGTAAATAATTTTTTAACAGTTAGTATAGTCGTACATTGCCACGAGGGTCCTGCATCTTTTCGTGGATATCAGCTGATTGGCTGTATGCAAATTACCGATTCAAAAATCAAGATTTTGCTATACTTTGTGTATGTAAAACTGTAGAGAGATAATCTAATTACCAAATTGTTATAGTTTTGTAAATTATATTTTGCTTGCTGTTTTTGTTTATGTTCATGCAATGTTACATCTGCTTGTGTGTATGCACAGACACCAGCTGTTCAACAAGAAACAAACAGGCACTCAATAATTTTTGTTTACTTCCCAATTTATGTAGTTGTATAAATGTTTCTATAAAAATACATGTAATGTTCATACATGATTTTTTTTGTACATAGGGATGGTTTTGAAATTTTTTACACAACATAAAACTTGCCACAATTAAAAAATATATCACCCGAGGGCAAAACAGCCATAAAGTCATTGAAATGTAACATAAATATTATTATTTTACCTTCTGATTTGAGGAATTCTATAGTAATCTTGAATAGCAGTGATTATATTAATGAGGCTAATAGGCAACTACAAGATTCTACTGTGTAGACAATATTGAACAATATTATGATTTTTGTGCATAAATGAGAGAATATCTCTTAAAAAATGGACCCAAGCAAAATCTTTCAAATAATATAATTAAACATTTAATACCAACAAAGTCATACCTATGTGTATATACAGTTTGTGTTAGAAGTATGGATACACTCTGTTTGGTTCTTGATGGATATAAAGATAAAGGGATGGAACTTCGGGACACCTTTCTAGAAAAAAGAAGTGAACTTTTTATAGTCACTGTTACAACTATGCCCGTTTCCATAAATATACGCTTTTTGACATATTTTCTTGGCAATAAGACTCAATATTGGTAACTGCTAGTAGATTATAAAATTATTGTATTACACATTTACATGTTATATCAGTACTGTAATACATATAATAGAGCATAAATATATAGATGAGATTTATTGAGAATTTATTTTAGTTTATCTAAGAAAAACTTTCCAGACTCGTAACACGTTCACAATGGCGTGACCCACGGTAGGTCACGGCCCTTTTTTACCGATGGTGTAATGTGCTATTGCTAAAATTACAAATGCGCGTTGTGCTCCACCAGTGGATCATGCAACAAAGATTTTCTAATACTCTGAACATTATCCGGCTGAACTTTAGATGTTGAAAATATGTTCATGTATATTATTTATCACTTCACAACATGTTTATTGAAAAAAAACGGGTATTTTTCATGTATGGTCAAAATTTGCATCATTAAAAAAATACGATAAGTTTGGCTGTTATGAACATGTTAATAGGTAAAATGTAAATTTTAAAAAATTTAATTAGTTTATAATTATTTAATTCCACAACGTTATAGAGCTTTGTCAAAAAATGTAGTCTTCTTTTAAATAAATTTTTATTTTCTGTTTTTAAGTGTTCAGATAAAATGTTGGACTTTATTGTATCTTATATTGTAATCATGAATATTTGTTATTGTTGATTTTATTACAAAATTGGATTCTTTTTAATCCATCATCGGAATTCATTTCGTTGAAGATTTTATTGTAATAATCAATGTCATTTTCTTGACAGGGAGTCACATTTTGTGGAGGAGGAGATGGCAACAGTTTGAAGATGGAAAATGTTCCTTGGCATGAAGAAGTGATAGAATTCTCCAAGAAAATTGCTGCCCTGTTGCCTGACTATGCACTTGCATCAGAGCATGAGCACTCAAACTGTGTACTTATTGCTCACAAAAAGGTGCGTCCTGGTTCACTCCATTAAAAATAGTCTAATGAAATTGAGGTGTTTCAGTAACATTTGAAATGGTGAATAAATTATTGTTGTCTACTAATAGAAGACTGTCATCTTCATTAATATCAATGAAAGTTGATACCTTTATTATCATTGAGGATTTAAGTAACTTACCAAGTCGATTGCTTGAAATGTAGCAGAACAATTAACTTGAATTCAAAGTAGTAAAGTATATATTACACTTACCATTTACCATTCCTATTCTTAATTAATCAGGATTGTATTGCTTAGAGAACCAATGTTCTTGGATATATTTCAGATCTGAAGTGGCTTGTGTTATGCCAGAAAGATCCTCAAATGGTCAAAATTGATAGTAACCCATTGACATGTTATGACGAGAGTGAACCACCGGTGATATTGGTACCACAATCGTACTCTAGAGTTAACTGTAATGGTTACCTACCATCTTCCTTTTTGCCCTATAAGAACAATATTAAACTTCAAACACTTTATTTTTGATTTTAGCCTCATAGTAGACGTCTCATCTTAAAGATGTAATTAATTTACATCTATATGTTTTATTAGTTCTTTTATATTTGTATTGGTTATGCAGAAAAAGTATCAAACCTTTTTTGTACTTCATTATTTAAATATTCAAATTGTATATACTTAAGTAAAACAAGGAATTTAGATGCGTATTAATTGTATCTTGAAAATGAATCATCATCCATAATACTACAACCAAAAAGGGGTAAAAGGGTTTGAATTTTACATTGCTATTATGAGGTGAACCTCAAGGTCATTTCACTACAGTCAGTGGCTCTTAATAAGACAGTATTACTATGAAACTTTTGACTATGTGGTTGTATCGTTGACTACATAGCAGAACTGAACAGGTTTGAACTTTCTCTAATCCTTATATTTAATATTTTCTGGTTGTTATAAAAATGTAAAATTTAGTTTTATCTATTTTTTTTTGCCAGTTGATGTTTGTTTTGATGATTGTAGGGGAGGGAGACTAGCAGTTGTAGTCAGAATAGTGTAAAAATGGCATGCAGGCAAAGCAGTGGAAGGAAAAGTTAAAAATTGTTGTTTATATTTGTAATTTTGGTCAGAAAAAAACTAATACTGTGTGCCACAAACGTTTTTTTGTCGGTGACATTATTCTATACTTATATATTTTGCATGTGCATTATTTGTGTAATATGTATATATATACTATATATTATATATAATATAAATTATAATTTCAATAAACATTGAATCACAAAAAGTAGTTTGCTCCGCCGGTGAGTCGAAACCGATCCTCTCACTTGCCAGGTGAATGTGCTACCATTACACCACAGAAGCGCTGACTTTTTTCCGATTCAGTTTATTTTTGTATTTGGCCGTACCTGTCAAATGTGCGTTTAAATAACAGCAAACTAACATATTATCAGGAAGACCAAATAACCTGTCAAAACGACTTCTATTTTACATTTAAACTGTATAAATGGCAAGAGCCTTATTTAACCTATTGTGGATCACTGACGAGCTGGGCTCGTCACGCAGCGGGCCCGGGCCTAACGGCCCCCCGGGTGGCGAGCTCAGGTCGCAAAAAGCGGTCTCTGCTTTTAAATTTCCCTCCAAATAGTTTCTTGTTAATGTCTGGTTAGATCGGGCGATCGTCTACACTTGTCTACATAAGAGTGTTTAACCCTCCTCCCGGGCAAACGCCTCGGCAGGGCGCACTGGCGCTAAAGTCCAAACGCCTCCAATCGCCCTCCACTGCTTTATCAACGCCCATCTGCTTTGTGCTGCTGTCTTAAAACGATTGTTTGCTGGGAACTAATACTGGAAATATTCTATTGGCAGTATCATTGTTGTTGCCTTGTTTATTCATAGTTTTTTATGACTAGGGGGACGCTATCTAGGATTAATAATTTGAAACGATTCATTTCATTACTTCATTGACGGTGATCTTGTTGTTTAGTAGTTAACAAAATTCTTTCTGACTTGTGCTGCTATTTTAACATTAATTTGATGAACTATTTTGGGACTTTTTTATAACCACTTAGTTTACTGAAAATCATTTCGTTAATTGTTTTCGCAGTCTTTACACTTGGTTCTGTACTTCATAAATGGCAGGTTCAAGATGTTTGCGTGATAGCGAAATTGATATCGCATTTTTTGACAATTTGAAGTGGATTGATGAAGTTGATGGTTTCAGTGACGATGAAAGTTTCCATGAATGTAGCGATGTATTTAGTGATGAGGAAATTCACCATTCTAACCCATGAAGATTAAGGGACACTGATGACTCGCCACGTGATCTGGCGCTGCCTCGCGCCCGACGGTCACCGCGACCCGTGTCCCAACCATTGCCTCGCGCCTCTGGAACCAACGGCCGCCACTTCGGGTCCCTCCCGCCTGTCTGGTCAAGACAAAGATAACACGTAGACAAAATCTTAGTTGTTATCTTAATTTTTTTTATATTTATAACCCTTTATATACAATAATTTATACAACGATTTAAAACAAGGGGACTTTTCATGTAAGTTTTGACTGTTTTGTTTGATTTTAATTTACCTCATAAGGTTGATATGTTTTTTAAATAAATACAAACGTTATTATAGGAGGATTTTAATCATCTTTGTAACGATGTACAATAAATAATAGTGTTTTATTAAAATAAAGTTCTTAAACGTAGTAAAAACGCGAATAAGTGTGCCCTCGCGGCAGAGCGGGCGATTTTAATTCAAGGGATCCCCCCAGTAAAGCGCCAAAAGCACGTCGCCGGTTAATTCGACCGGGGAGAGGGTTAACAACGGTCTCTACGTTTAGAATTTTCAAAAGTTTTATAAAATAAAATCCTACAGTATCGCAGTTGTATGTCGAAGTTGAAAAAATCATTCATATGAGTTTACTCTCTGCTTTTTAGCGCTTCTGATTGGGTGTTTTCCTCAGTTGTTATTATAATACATTTTGAGGTTAATGACACAACTAAACGAACGCAGGACGTACATGTTGGTGGTTTAGTCTAGACAATGGCCCGGGATGTTGCGATCGATTCACCCGAGCCGCGTTGTTATTTGACTATGATTCAGAACATCATCCTACCACACAACGCGCACGGTTAAACGTGCTCGCGTGTTATCGTTCCTACATCACGGATACCCCAGCAGGCCCATGTTCACCTTCTGAAACGATACCTTTGCAAGCTGAATTTTTCTAGTATGCAATAGCGAGAGATACATGTGGCGCACCATTGCTGTTCGTGAAGCGGCCGCTGACCGTGAATTAATTCCGTGCCCCCCGCTGGTGCCCGCGCGCCAAAACAATACTATCTGCATTGGGGGTTTAATTTCAATAAACATTGAATCACAAAAAGTAGTTGCTCCTGCCGGGAGTCGAAAACCCGGATCTCTCACTTGCCAGGTGAATGTGCTACATTACACCACGTAGCGCTTACTTTTTCCGATTACAATTATTTTGTATTTGGCATCGTACCTGTCAAATGTGAGAGATCCGGGTTCAATTCCCGGCGGAGCAACTACTTTTTGTGATTCAATGTTTTATTTGATATTAAATAAGGCTCTTGACAATTTATACAGTTTAATTTATAACAGGGGTGTCCAAAAAGTCCCGGGGTCGGTTAAATATTTTTCAAAATATTTGTTTCAAATTGAGCTACAAAACCTTACACAAAGGTTATTGGACATAAAAAATTTATTTTATCACATATTCAGTGATGTCCGCTACTCCCTCAGGGGGGCCCCCCCAGGTGCCTTCTTGCTAGGAGTTCAGAAGAAAATCTTAAATGTAAGCATAGGTTGATATGCATATCAAATTAAAAGGTATTTATTAGTAGAGTACAGAGCCGCAAAAACCTCCGGACCTCAAACAGGTAACCGAGTCAAAAATGACAGCCCGTTCAAAGAATGGCTAGAGTTTGTGTCCAAGAATGTCCCGGGTCGGTTTAAATATTTTTCAAAATATTTAAATAGAGCTACAAAACCATACACAAAGTTTATGTGGACATAAAAATTTATTTTATCCACATATTCAGTGATCCGCTAAACTCCCTCTCAGGGGGGGCAAGCCTGCTAGGAGTCAGAATGAAAATCTTAAAAAAATGTAAGCATAGGTTGATATGCATATCAAGATAAAAGGTATTTATTAGTCCAACACTCGCAAGTACAGAGCCGCAATACACCGACCTCAAAAAACAGGTAACCGAGTCAAAAATGACAGCCGTTCAAAGATGGCTAGAGTTTGTGTCCAAGAAGTCCCGGGTCGGTTAAATATTTTTCAAAATATTTAAAATAGAGCTACAAAATCCTACACAAAGTTACTGGACATAAAAAAATATATTTTATCACATATTTCAGTGATCCGCTACTTCCCTTGAGGGGGGCGGTCCCACTAGGAAGTCCAGAACGAAAGTCTTAAAATGTAAGCATAGGTTGATATGCATATTCAAATAAAAGGTATTTATTAGTAGAGTACAGAGCTGCAAACACCCGACCGCAAACGGATAAACCGAGTAAAAAATGACAGCTCGTTCAAAGATGGCCTGAGTTTGGGTCCGTTTTTTTATCAACGGAACTTTTAGACGGAGTTTCACCTACCTTGACATGCTCAGAAACCGTTAATACCAGCTCTTCGAAATATTGTTGGTGAAAACATGGTTTCATAATCTGGTTTCAACAAGACGGAGCACCCCGTTGCACTACAGGAATATTGTAAGGGATTACTTAAATGTTATGTTCCGCTCAAAGATGGATCGCATGGAGAGGGCTGCCAGTGAATGGCCCGCTCGTATTCCCCACCCCCGACTTAACTCATTTGATTTCGTTTTCTGGGTCTTATCTTAAAGATAGAGTGGTTATATATGAAAACCACGGGATTTAGAAGAATTGAGGAAACAGGATCTTAGAAGAAAGTGGTTGTTTGGAACGTGAGGAAACAGAACTACAACACGCTGTGGAGTGCCTTTTATCACCGATTAGCTCACTTGTCAAACAACAGAAGGCGGACACTTCGAGCGTTCTGTTGTGAAAATGGCACTATCAGTAAAAGTAGTAATCTTCTAATTGACTAAAATCATGGCAGATAATGAAACTTATTATTCTATAACAATAATTAATTGTAAACAGTTTTGGGTTAGCTAAAGTTAAAAATCAAAAAGCTCAACATTGTATTTTTTACATTTAACCTAAGTTGCAAAACTCTAGCCATCTTTGATATGACTGTCATTTTTTGACTCGTAGCTGATCATTGAATATGTGTGATAAAATAGATTTTTATGTCACAGTAACTTTGTGTAAGGTTTTGTAGCTCTATTTTAAATATTTTGAAAAAAATATTTTAACCGACCTGGGACTTTTTTTGTACACTCTAGTATATATATAACTATATATATATATATATATATATATGCATACATACATATGTAAATTATGTATTTAATTGTATATATGGGTCATTAATTGTACAATTGGGTCTTCTTTCTTTTGAGTATATTGTTTTCTGATTCCCAATAGAACAAATACAATTTTGTAAGCTTTCAAGTATCTTTAAAACTTAAATAAACTATTCCTAAAAACAAACTTATAATTAATTTTATTGAAATTACTAATTTTCACTTGAACTCTTTTTATTTTTTAAGTGTTACAATAATTTATTCATGCATAAGCCTTTTGATTATTTCAGTTATTTTAAAACAATTATTCAAACTTCAGAGATTTTAATTGAAGTATGGAACCGATATTATTGGAAAGAATTCAAAGTAAAAAAAATCATGTTTTCCATCTCACATCATCATCCATGCTTTGAGATCAAGACAAGAGTTCAGTTTCACAGTAATTCATCTAAAATTACCAAAGGATATAAAGTGGAAAGTTACTTTCTCCATCCTAAAGCATGAAGCCTTCTTCTTGGCCAATCACAACAAAGCTTTTCATTACTGGTTACGAAATAGAACCAGTGTCTTTCCCTACAGGAAGGTTATCATATTTCTTTGCTTTTTAACCAGTTCCATCTCTTTCTTCCTCTTCTAATCCCTTACATAAAAATTAACTTTAATTTTTCCTGAATTGAATAGTGTTACAATTACTATTCTTTATATAACCAATCTTCAATATATTGTCCTCATATCGATTGTATCTGTTACAGTTCCTCGTGAATGGCCAGTGGTGGACTTGGATAGATTATGATCGGTTTCTAGAGCTTGTGGATAAGTTTTATGAAACTGAGGGGAGAGAGACTTTCTCAGCAGAGGTAAAATACTTGTAGTTGTTAAATGTTTAAAGTAGGGGTTGGTTGATTGTGATATTAAGCATTATTACAATATACAGGATTTTCAATATCATGGCTCTTTTCACTCAATTCCAGTATGGTTCTTTTCAAAATATTTTATTACAAAATAATGAATAAAATCAACAGAAATGCTTAAATATGCTTGAAAATCACAGTTTCACAATACCACGTCTAGTCATAAGCTAAAAAATCAGTGTTGCACATTTTTTTTGTTGTTGTCTTAGGACAAGAAGCTTATAAAATTGCACTTAGTCCAGTAAGAACCTTTGCGCTGCTTCCGGAGTGATAGGATATTCAGGATGGGTAAGGTTAGGAAGTAGGGGCCGCCTCCTATCGAGATCCATGAGGAAGAATTAGGGCACTACATCTCAAAGTCATCCCGGAAGAAGGGGAGGCCAGCTCTGAACCAGCCTCTCCAGTCAAAGTAGGCAGGGGGTAGCACACCCTTGTTGAGGTTAACAAGAACCTCTGAGGTAAGGGAACAAACCCCACCAACTCCAACAGTCATCTTCCACAGTAGACGACCTATCGAATTGCCCATGAACCCCAGAATCTCAACATTTGCGGTTAGTGATGTGCCGCTGAGTGATACAAGCTTATGGATCTCAAAACATGTGTATATTTAAACCCTGATTATTGGAACTTCATTTTCGGAAACCCGGGTTATCAGAAACTACTTGATAAGTAGTGAAAACTGTTCCAGTGCCCTCGAATTGAGAAGTTACAGAAAGAACAAATAATTTAGGCATGTGGCAACCTTAATATTATTTTGACAGTACTAAAATATTTATTACGGAGGCTGTCAATGGAGGACAATACCTCAACCACCTCGCTGCAACCCCCATGTTTGAAAAAACGAAGAGTAGCACCCTCCTTCTCCTGATCATCCAAGCTTTCACCATCCATGCCTCCAGACATAAATGTACCATCAGTAGATGAGTCATCATCCTTCCACCACCACGCCCCCCCATACTGCCGCCTCTGCGTCCCTTTCTTATCTAATCTTGGAATTTTAGTGTCGCCCTCGCCAACCCTGCTGGCAGCAGCAAAACCTGTTTCCCTATTATTGCTCATTGCTTGTATTTGCAATAACGAGTTCAGTGTCGTTTACTCCAGCTTCTGATTTCAAGAGCAAATAATTTCAGCCCCTATTATTTCTTATAATCAAAGTTTTATCTATCTAATAAAAAAGCTACTCTGGGAATTAATACAAAAAAATCTGGGAAAGGGAAGAAATGTCACCTGAATAGCAGAAAATAATAGTATATCTTACATACAAGAAAGTTGAAAAATTGTGGTAATTACATAGATATTATCCTTAGTATAACTTACAAAGTTGTATCAAAGATTACAACTGTAGTTTGTAGAATGATCTAGATTATTTCTTAGATGAAATAATTAAAGAACATCAATCAGGAGTTTATCATATAATAATTTAAACTTAGAGAATGTCTGAACCCATCTATGCAAATTTGGCATTCAAAGTTTAAACATGTTTTAAAATCTCAGCTTTCAATTGCTGTCAGTACACTATGATATTTTTAACAATGGTTTTGTTATACTTCTATAACATGGTGCTGTTATACATAATTGAAGCTCTGTATATGATAATGTTCAGCAGTACCATTACAAAATTAATAAATGACTTTTTCAGACATTATAGTTTTAAAGAATTTTAGGTCATATAGCAGTTCGTCCTAATCCCTTGTCGCAGTTTCTTTTGCTTTTTTGTATTTACCAAATCAAGCCAAACTTCAGTGAATGTGTTTAAATTATTTATTTTGATAGAAAACTAATAATGTGGACACATTAAAATTCTCTATCATCTTCTCCAGTGTGGCTAATTAGTAATCATGTAATTGTGGAATTCATAAATATTTTCATTAATTATTTCACCTAAAACTCAAGTTTGTTTCGTAGGTAACTTCAGCAGACAATGCATGGTATTTAAAAGTTTTTTTTTTCGACAGCATTTATAATAGTATTTTAATAGATTGGTGTATCAATTTGAAAGTAAATTTTTTCTTTGATAAACAAACCGTAACAAAATGTAGACGTTTGAAAAATTGAAACGATAAACGCTAGAATTTATTGGACTGAATCATTTCAGTAGTTTTATAATACTGTATAGATGAGAAACGTTTGCAATAGAATCCTTTTTTATGGGTGTAAATATTCTGTGCCAAATAGTCATGAATTGTTTGCAGGATTATATGATGCAGACTCCATCCTGGGCTGTATTCGGAAGTGCAGAGAGAGGGTTTGATCCTGTCGAGACAAGGTGGCAGAGACGGCCAGCAACTGCGGGCTGTTAGACTAGTGTGGAATCTCTACACTAAACATGTCAGGTCAAGTTTTTTCTACGAGAGGCTAGAAACAATTAACTATTTTATTTGTAGGAGACCAACAGCTAAGTTTATTTTTGTTATATACAAAACCTTTTATCTAAGTCACTAATGAAGGTTAAGTGATAAAATGTATGAATCACCAAGAAAAAGGAGATGTTCAGTTTTTATTTAAGTGCTACAATAAAAACTAGTACTGCCAGAAATAAATTATAAATCAGTTCCTTTGGCTAGCTCAGGTGTAGCTGAGAAAACATAAAACATGTTTTACATAACACTACCTCTATACAAATATCAGTGTAAAACAATTTTGTCAAAGATGTTTTTCTTTTTACAAGATTATTTTATAAACAATAATCACCCTCCTACTGGTCAGTAACTCATTTTGAGTTCCTTTAGGTACACTCAGTAATAGGAAGCGACTCATGTTGAGTCACTGTGTCAACTCTGTTTAACCATAAACTTTAATTCCGACAAGTATGATGTCTACATGTCCTTAATGAAATCAACTAGTCCAAATAACTATTGAAATTTATGATAAACCTCATTGAATTATATATAAATAAAATATTTAAATTGTGCAAGATTTGAAAATAAATTATTGAATTTGTAAAAAGAATTTACCAACTTGAAAACCGTTCCAAAATGTTTACAGAACTGTTTATATTTTTGAAGTTTTCGGCGAAGACTCAAATTTGCACTCACTTAATAGAACATCAATTTTTGATTACTGTGGTGTAACATTTGTTGCGTTTGTGTGTAAAACAGTATTTTATATTGATCTAACAAACAAAAAGAAAAAATATATTTTTGGTCAATTTGTCACTGTTTTGTATAAGTTATGTAAATCTTAAATATTTTCACACAGTGCACAGTGTTTTATATTTTCTTATTGGATGATAAATTCTGGGTTATTTTATAACTGGGTATTTTGGGTTTTTCCAAAGAAAAGTTTGGTACAGGACTAGGGAGGTCAATATTTGTGGTTTTGTGCTGAGATTGACTTGTTGCTAAACTTGTTCAGCAACCACTAGTTTTTGCAAGGTAATATTTTGTATGAGTGCTAATATTTTGTCCATACGAAATTATATATAGTAAGGGTGCCTTTTTATATATATAAAGCATGTACATTTTATAACTGTTTACAAAACCCCCTTGCAAACTGCCCAAAATGGACTTCCCAGTAGAGAAGTTACTATAAGGCCAGTTAGAGAGTAAACTAAATTCAAGAATGTCATTAAATAACCTAATAAGAACTAAAATTCTAGAATATCTATCGCTTATAATAATATTTAAATTTATTTCCTCACTTTATTTGTTTCAATTATTTACTGATTTTTGCATTATATTGGGGTTATCAGGACTCCACTGTTATAAATACAACATGACTTTGTATTCTCAAGAACTTTCTAGCCCCTTTCTTCTTGTGACGGATCAGAAATCTGGAAAGAGTGTAGTTTTGTAAGAACGTGAAAGACTTGTAAATATTTCTTTTATATTTGTTGTCGAAACAGCTGTTTTGTACAATTAGTTATCAGTTGAGTTTAATTTAAGTTTTATTTAATTGATTCTGTTCAATAAATAAATAAAAGTACTAAAATTAAAAGTGTTTTGTATTGATTTATTCTTAAGCCCTTAAACAGTAGGTTATGTATATACCTATAAAATGAGTAGATTATTGGCTGAGCATTAGCAAAGCCTATCACTCGAGAGGCTGGTAAAATTTAATTTCTGTATCTTTGTCTGTCCGCACGATATCTTGAAAATGAACTGATGTAGACTTAAAGTTTGCATGAAGCTTCATTTCTATTTAGGCAACACTGGGCTCGATCATGGTGCATGTCACCCCATGGGATTTGGCTGAGCGTTAAAAAATATTTTTACATTGGTCTTATGAGTAACCACGATGGCAACAAGAAAATAGCACTATAGATTTGTAAATAACTGACTGAGTACAATCATGTGAGATTTAACATCTGACACTCGTGTAGAAAAGGAAAAAATAATAGAGTATAAAGTCAATGTTGAAAGTATGTGACAAAATTTAATTTCAGTGCACTCTTACATTGTAGTCCTCTCCTTAAGTTTTATTATTTGAACACTGACTGTTATGAAACCTAAATTAATGAAAAACGTCTGTGGATGTTAAATTTTGCATAAAACTTCATTTCCACATATACAAGAATGAATTTAGGGTAGCCACCCGACCGCAGAAACTAGGAATAAGCTGGAAATCTTCTTGTAGAACTGGGAAAATTTCAGAAACAATTCTTCCGTTTCTAAAAACTTATAAAATCAAGACAAATTTGACAACTCCTTGAATCAGGACTTGATTAATCTCAAAGCATCGTATCTTGCACCACGTGGTCTGCAAAATTTCAAATGAAGATCGACGTATGTTCGCGAGCCCCATCTGACACCGGTTGCCTCCATTACTGTAGTGGTTTATCTTGGTTAGTTCTACCACTTTGTTTTGATAAACCTCCAAACATGTAAAAATCCCGGCCACTATACGAGTGGTAGCTGTAAGTGATAAAGCAGCAAGGCGGTATTAGCCGCGATACAAACAGTGTTTTTTGTTGAACAGTAAATTTGAAAAGACATTTTGAGTGGCCACTCTGGAATTGTATGATGGTACATATTCAATTGAGGAATTTCGTTGAGCGTCATTGAAGCCTATCACTTAGTAGGCAGCACAATTTCTCTTTTGTCTGCTGTGGGATGTAAACATTCCTTTTGTGTATGATTGTCTGTCCCACAAGACCTCTCTAGAATGAAATAACCTATATTTTACAATTATGTAAAGAGTTTTACCATTAGTTTTTGGTCTTTACATAATTGTAAAAATGTTTTAAATTTTATTCTGGCTATTTTATCATATGTTTTCTTCTATTTTATACACATGCTTTTCTGTTGCCTATAACACTGATGATGCCTTAACCGGCAAAAGCACTTTTAATAATAAATTACATGGTGGTAGAAATAAAAATATCTTTTATATTAAAACCTGGTGACTGCCATCAAGTATACAACGCAGAAGATTTTTAATGTAATTTTATTTATTGTTTTTTATGTATTAACCATTTTGAGGGACAATGTCTGAACAGTGTGTAGCCTACGTTGGTATTTGCTGAAGTCTATGTATAGTACAGATGCTCACACATCTGTGATTTATTGGTTTCATATTTAGAAAAACCTTTGAAATTTGAGAAAATTAAATTTGAAACTATAGAGAACAAAATTAACTAGTTATTTCAATTGTTTTATATAGCTTTGCATTCAGGGAACTGATGTGTGTAATATACTGGTGTCTGCATTTTTTGTTAAATTTTAAAATTTTGGTTTCAGCATGGACTCTGAATTCCCTGACTAATTGGTTTCATATTGTAACATTTTTTAAATTCAACAAAATGAGATTACAACACATCATTCAGAACATTTAGAGAGAAAAATTATAATTTTTTATTCATTTATAATTTTGTATTAACTGTGTGTAACTGTAATATGCAGACAGGTGAAATTGATGTGTATGCTTATTCCATTGCCAATTTTATCGCTAAAGTAGGCTGATATTTGACTAAATAGAGCCCATCAAGAGGCTTTTGTTTTCTAGTAACCAGTGTTACGGTCTTTATTTTGTTCTGCAAACAACTTTATCCTAAATAAGTATATCTTATTATTAAAAGTACATGATATTTGCTAGAACTTTTAAAATGAGTCTTAGTACTCTCCTTACCTCATTGGATCTTTTATTATTTGAACATTGCTATGAAACCTAACTGATCAAAAATGTAAATGTATCATGTGGCTAGATATTGAATTTTGAGTTTAGCTCCAGTTCACCTTCCTTCTATTGCAGCGTCTGGTATCTGATGCTGTCTCAGACTTGACTCCTGGAATCTGGAATCATGTTCGCCTGACTAGATCAAAAGAAAGTCGACGATGAAGAAGCCCAAAATGAAACCGTTACATCATTTTGACATCAGAGATACCTATAAATAGGTGAAGTGGTAGTCTCATTGTCTTATCAGATACATGGTACACAATTCACAATTTAACTGGAGCTAAACTTAAAATTAAATTGAATCAACCCTTCCTACCATAGCTACGTTATGTGTGGCCAGATATCTCGAAAAAGATTTCATTTGTATTATTTTCCAAACCTTAAATTTTGCATGAAAATTCAATCTTTTATACAGTCAGGAGTAAGTTGATGTCCATAGGGTGGTGCATGTCCAACCATGGAATTTGGCTGAGCTTCATTGAAGTCTCTTTGTCAGTAAACTGACACAATTTTTCTTTTGTCTGCCAGGCGGAAGTAAAAATTTCTTTTCTATGACGTATGATGCCTGTCTGTCTTATGTCACAGGACATCTTGAGAATAAAAACATTCTATAGACATGAAATTTTGCAAGGAACTTCAGTGAAGCTCGTTACATGACATGCTGTAAAGCATACTCTTACTGTAAGAATGCTGAGATATGACATGATTTTTAAGTCATATCTTAAAAATGTTAATACTATAAAACATATGCAATCAGTTGTACATGTTATTTGAATTAAAAAAGTATAATAACCAACTTGTTTTAATTTGATTTAAAACTAAATTAGTTCGAGAGTAAAATATGTGCCAAAATTACTTATTTCTGTTTATTTGTAGCAATAATTAGGATTCCGATATGTTTTACTGGAATTCAATATTATATTCAGTATTTTTCTTTATCTGTAGGCTATCTCTGGAACTTTTTATTGAGAACTAAGAAAATGTTTACTTGCCAAACTGTACGTTAAAATTTGCTGTACCACAGATCTCTAAACAATTATGAAGAAATTGTTAAAACTTATCTAATCAGGAGGAAAACACTTCTTAAATTTCTTTAAAGATAATTTAAGATTATCTGTATCTTTCATGAAATAATAATGTTTTCAAATGGAACTAAATAGTATCTTTCTTTTTATTCAATCACTTCTGCACTGCTACAAACCTTTGTTATTAAAGACCTTATTAACCTTATTAAAGATACCTGTTTTCCCATGTTCCCCAATTAGACATTGTGCGTAATCACCAAGTTTTGTATTTTCTTGTGTATCATATCAGAAAGCTTGGGAAATTAGTATAGCAAATATCGATGAAAACTGTTAAAAGTGATTTCTCAGCAGGGTTTTGGAAGTACAAACTTTTATCAGAGTAAATGTTTATGTTTATTTGAGGTGAAGTATAAATTTTAAAATATTTCTAAAAACAGTCATTAATACCTAACTACAAGTAAAATACCAAAAATATAATTAGTAACTGAAAGCATATTTTTATAACAACTTTTGTATTAATTTTATAAATGCAATGAATTTTCACTTACACAAATTTATTAATTTTTTTCTTGATGTATTGAAATGTTATAACATTCCAAAACATATCATACTGTAAGCAATGTTTGGCGTTGTTATTTATCTTTGTTGATTCAGTCTCTAACTAATATTGTATATATGTGATCAAATATTCTCTACCAACAGCTGCAACATCTTGTTTTCTTTGCTCTCTCAAAAAACATGTACTCCTGAAACAAAAAACAAGTTTTATCAATAGCTAAATTTGTTTATTTTTATATATCATACATTTTTTTATATTCTTGATAGAAACACTAAATAATAATATTTATTTTTAAATGTAAATTAACAGAATGATTGGCCTTTTTTTGTTTATTAATTTATCATGTAGCTTTCAGGTTTCTCACACCTAAAAAAATAAAAAGAACATCGCACACAAATACTGAGAGACAATTAGATTTTACACCATGTGCTTGGCAATAGTTTGAAATTGAGTTTTGCTTGTTTTGCTATTAAAATTGTGGTAGTATCAACCAATTCCAATTACAATACTGTTAAGCAGTGTTGCATCCTCATGTGAAAAGGAGGATCTAGACAAGAAGCGGACTAGACCAAATGATCACATAACTAGAAATGGAGAGAGCCCACCCTATTGGGCAAAAGCCAAATTTAGGCCTAGGCTGGAGTATTTTGAAAAACAATTCCAGGTTAGATTCCTAAAGAGTAGAGGAGGCGTTTTAGTGGGTAACCCGTGGGTTCCATCCTGCCGCCTAGAGGAGTCCCACACTACAGGCCGCCTTTGTGTATAAAGTATTTCTCTGCCTCTCTTTAAAAAAAACCGCACATGGTATATCTATTTTGCATCTTAAGTATGGTGAGTTGTTGTTTTGGAGTGACTTTTGGTTCAAAATGTGTCTTTGAAATTAAAGAAGAACTATAAGATAAGAACAAAAAGATAAACTTTCCTCCTATTTAGGCAAGTGTTTCTGGTTTCCTACTGATTGTTCTTATTAATCTTCATTAAATACATTGAAACACTAAAATTCAGGATTTGACTTTTTGGTCAGGTCAGAAACAATTTTTATGCTATATTAAAAATTCATGGTACTCATAAATATAATATTAGTATATAAAATTTAAAATAATTACATTTTTTGCTATTGCTAATTATTGTTTAGGAGTTTCATACAAACATTACAGTTGAGTTCAATACTAATTATTCACAATTCGAGGAAAGGTAAAAGTTCTTCTTAAACAAAAGTGGAGTCTCCCGGGTATGATGTATTAAACAAGGTTGGAGTACACCAAATCACATCTCTCTTAACAGGGTTTGCTTAGGATAAAATGAGAGACATCCATTCATGATGTGAAATGCAACATCATTAAACTCACTCTTGCTTATGTAGGAATTACGTTTCATGCAAAAATTTATTACTTAATTCATTCTCAAAATATCTCCATTAGTGATTGGCTTAGCTGACTTTTAGCCAAAAACCATTTATGAACATCACCATTATTGTATTTGGAAATGAAGGTTCATGAAAATTGTAATGTCTATCTCAATTTATTTTTGAGACTGTAGACAGACAGACAGACAGACACAAGAGGAATTTTGCCAATTCTTACTGAGTGATAGGCTTTACTAAAGCTCAGCCAACTACTGATAAAACAAAAAATGTTGAAATAAACTATAACTTTACAAGGAAATGCCAATCTTTGTTTTATCTTTTTTATAATGTCATTATGGTTCTTTTCAAAGATCTTACTAAGCAGAATTAAAATTCAAGTTACACAAAGTAAATAGTTCAAATAGCACTAAGTGGTATAGATAAGGGTGGAAATCAGTGCTGTACAACTTGGGAACAATAAGGATGCCGTCACTTCGTTCTGACTTAGGGCAAGGGTTTGTTTGGTTCACAGATCTGTTGTAGATAAGAATCATATTTACCAGTAAAAACGCAGCTCCAATGAGAAGAGCCTTCTGTTTGTTCTCAACCTGGTGTGAGGGGAAGGTGAGGCTGAGGTTGTAGCTGACCAGGGTGTGTTCCCAGGTGTGGGCGATGCTAGCCACTTGGACTCCAGACTCTGCGCTCAACACCTACGCACAAGCACATAAGCACAGGTCTTTTAAGTTCAGCAGCTTTCAGTATTTAATCAAATATTGATCAATTTGTAGATTTCATCAGGGCAAGGTTGGAATAAGGTTGGTGGGCATTGTAGACTAGTAGTACAATAAAAAATTACATATCCGGGATTGCAATATCCGGAACTTCTAATATCCAGCTTGGTGACAAACAATAAAATGTTTTGTTACTGCAAGCTAGATCGATCACTTTCTCATGTACATTCACCGAAGAGGTGGGGGCCAGAGGGGAATGAGAGAGAAATGGGACTTTCTTTCTCCTTCCAACAACCTTGCCTGCTCTATGTTTAGAAACAATGACCTTTTTGAAACTGTTACAACAGAACTGTTATGTTCTGTATTCTTTCTCAATAATTCAAGATCTAAATCGTACATTACAGAATGTTTCACTTTTTGTTCTAGGATAAAATTGTATCTATAGCCTTTTGCATTGTGTTTTATTGCATATGCACGACCACAAAAATACTATCCGTTTAGTTTTAAACTTTCAAATATGATAGACGTTTGCTGTTCCATAACTTTACAAAACTTCATAATAAATAGTTCCAGCATAATTGTCGAAAGTTTTTATTGTTACGTAGTGCCTTCAAAATATTGTTTAAAATGGCTTAGATCCTTGATATTACAATTCCATATCCAGCTTTGAAATGTCAAAGATAATGATCTGGCCTATCCCAGCGCTGCATTAGGTCAGATATGACAGGTTTTGCTGCGTATCAAAGACCAAAATATCTCTGTTTTGTATTCTACATAACTTAAAACTCTAGGGAATCACCTTGTATCAAGGCGTCCCATTAGCATCATATTACACCCATTAATGACGCTGATGAATGCAAATTAATGACACTACAACAGTAGATTTTAGCTAGTAACAAGGCACTTCTTAATCACCCTTTAAACATATTAGTTACAGATCATGCCTAAGACACGTGCTGTTCAGAATGTTGGAATTTCAAACTGGTAATTTTTTAATTAATAGCTTTCTATCTTAACATCTTACTGGTTTCATATAATTCTGTCTGTTGGATCAGTATCAAATTCATATGAATGGCCTCTTATATTGTTTGGTCTCAATGGTGGCCATGGGATGTTCTCTGTGTCAGGTCAGAGATTTATGACTACTTCGTGTCCCTCAGCTCGTTGGGCCATGCCTATTAGCCCTCGCTGTTTTGCAGTTAAGCTTGCCAGGCCACTATATCACACACTCCTAAGTCAATAGGAGTGATAATTTTGCACATCACATCCACTCAACTCGTATGAACAGACCAAAAATCTTTGAAATTGTTTTGAATGGTTCAATGGAGCAGCATAGTAGGTTTTATGTCTTAATTGTACTGGAAGATGTACTTGGAAGCTTGGTAACTTGGTTGTGCAAAAGTATCACTCCTTAGTAAATATTTACACTGTTATATCAATTTTGAAAACTACAAATTCATGTATTGTACAATTTTAATTAATATTAACGTTTTTTACAAAAGTATACCATTTTCTGAGAATTTTTTCATTTTTATATGGTTTTGAGGAGCCCTTGGCACCCTGAATATATTGCAGATTACAATGATGTCACTGAGAAATATGGATTGTGGTTTCAAGTGTCTTTTTTTTATTTTTGTTTTGTTTTATTGGATCTGTATAGTATGATTCCCTGTTACCTTGCAGTTACCTGGAATATAGCGTCTGTGTACATAGCACATGTTCAGACCCCAGGCCCTTCTTTGTAGTATAATTCATCGCAATATGGATCTGTATAGTATGATTCCCTGTTACCTTGCAGTTACCTGGAATGTAGCGTCTGTGTACATAGCACATGTACAGACCCGAGGCCCTTCTATGTAGTATAATTCATCGCAATATGGATCTGTATAGTATGATTCCCTGATAACTTGCAGTTACCTGGAATGTAGCGTCTGTGTACATTGCACATGTACAGACCCGAGGCCCTTCTATGTAGTATAATTCCTTGTTACACTCATTGCGCACAATAAGGATCTGTGTAGTATGATTCCCTGTTACCTTGCAGTTACCTGGAATGTAGCGTCTGTGTACATAGCACATGTATAGACCCAGGCCCTTCTATGTAGTACAATTCATCACAATATGGATCTGTATAGCATGATTCTCTGATAACTTGCAGTTACCTGGAATGTAGCGTCTGTGTACATTGCACATGTACAGACCCGAGTATGGAGTAAAATTCCTTGTTACACTCATTGCGCACAATATGGATCTGTATAGTATGATTCCCTGTTACCTTGCAGTTACCTGGAATGTAGCGTCTGTGTACATTGCACATGTACAGACCCGAGGCCCTTCTATGTAGTACAATTCCTTGTTACACTCATTGCGCACAATAAGGATCTGTATAGTATGATTCCCTGTTACCTTGCAGTTACCTGGAATGTAGCGTCTGTGTACATAGCACATGTACAGACCCGTGGCCCTTCTATGTAGTACAATTCCTTGTTACACTCATTGCGCACAATAAACCGAGGGATGAGCAGAGTCCATTGTTGCTCTACGCAGCCAAGATAGTCTCCAGGTGGAACGTAGACATCCAATCTCTAAAAGCAAGAGGGCGAAACAAATATCATATAACTACAAATGTTCTTAAAAATGTTAAGTAATGTTATTAAACTACTGAAAGTTGTGTAATGTCAGAGGTATGGTAAGAAAAAGTAGAATTGCAGATAGGCATGAATAATTAATGTGTTGGTGTCAGTTATCCAAAGAACATAGATAATTTCTAAAGTTCAAAACTGAATATTTTTAATTCCTTGTCTGTGGCTTAATATTTGACTAAAGGTCTAGGAAGTTTTTCCTCAGGTGTATTATTCCTAAAAACGTATACACAATCTCAAAATTCTTAAAAGCAACAGGTTACCTAAAGTGCTTTTATTAGAAAATGTTATCCCTTTGGTAATGTTTGAAACAGAATGAATAATATTTTAATAAAACCCCCAACATATTCTAATAAGCTAGCTGTTACTTAAAGTTTTCTGTAGTTTACTAATGTAGCAATGACAGTATAAATTCAATTTCACAAACTGGAAGTTCACTGAGACATCTGAGATTTTGGAATAAACATAACTTGTTATTAATAATACATAGAGAATTTGATATTAAATATTATAACAAATTTTGCCACTGGATATCAAGTAGTGGAGTTCCTAATGTTAGGACTCCTGTATACAAGTATTACTTTACTTTGGGGTTGTGAATGTGTAAAAACGTAATTCACTTGTATTTAAACACTTTATAGTTCTTCAAAGTTCAGAAAAAAATACCAAGGGAACAACACTGTACTGCGTTAAAGGCAACTTTTCTTCAGCAATTGTATGTTACAAGCACACTGGTTGTGGTTAAAAACAATTTAATTTGGAATTTGAACCACATATATACAGGTCTGTAACTCTACTATAGTCAGCCTCTGAATTTTGTTTACCCTACTTGAAAATTGCACCTAAGATCTTAATGATACTTAAAACAAGAACACACACCATTAGTGCAGCACAAAGAATGACCATTTTATTTCTATAGTAATGAGCAATGAATGTATTTACCTACTTGGAGGAAACAGCCAAGTATGCCAGAAGAGCAAGCAAGTCTGCGCACGTATGTCACAGCCTGCTGTTGTGTGGGGTCAATAAGGGTTAGCTGAAACGCTCGGGATGAACCACAGCAAAGACGCTGGCAGTCCGTTGATGTCTCGGCTCCAACAAACACGGTCTCTCCCCCCACAGCCTTCACAATATAACGGTTCTCTGACTCTATCTTGGCCAGCACTAAAGTGAGAAGTGCTTTTTGTTAATTGAGTCATTTGATCAAGATTAAAATTTATAATGGTTTAGGAAATTAGCTAATTACAAAATTTAAATAGTCGTGTACAAACTGTAAGTTTATACAGGGTGTAAAAAAAGTCCCAAACAGGCTTGATAATTTCCGAACAATTACAAGTAAGGCAATAAAACTTGGTACATCATTACTGCATTTATAAATTTATATTTTAATGTAACTACAATTTTTTTTGTCATGTAAGGGAATGGCCTGCAAGGAGTCAGAAGGAAATCTTAAATTAGAGCATAGGTCGTGTAGTACATCATATTAAAGATCTTTATCAGTAAAGTACAATGCCACAAATCCGACCTGAAAAGGTTCACTCTTTGAAAATTATGCTGGTTTAAAGTTTGAAATATTTACAATGTAGGTCCTGTTCTAGGTGGTTTAATATTCTTGTCTTGGCTCAAGTTGTGAAATTTAAACTTAACAAATGAATACTGGCCTTAAGAAATAGTTTTTAAGGTAGTTATTGACTCTTCACATCAAATATTGTTTGTTTAAATAATGTACATCTTGGGGGTATGCTTATGTTAAAATCTTTTGCTAAACTCCTTCTAGACCATCCATCCTCCATTGGATGTCCTTATGGGCCATCCGCCTGACATGACAAAAAATAATAGTTACTTCAAAAAGTAGATTTATAGGTGCAATAATGATATACCAAATTTTATTGCTTTACCTGTAATCGTTGGGGAATTGTCAAGGCCGTGCGGGACTCTTTTTACACCCTGTATAATCAACATCCATTGATACTTGGATTAGTAGATTGTTTTTATTAATAACAAAATTTTATTAGTACATACAATATTAAGTCATAAACCAATGTTTTCAACAAAAAGTTTTGAATCAATGTTACATGGATTTATTATGACTATAAATTCGAATAGTAATAATATTGTAAATATAATGAATTTTGTGTTGAGTTATGTAATGTAATCAAGATAAAATCTATACTTGTTTAGTAAATTCGACCATTAAAATGATTTAGACCATAGTTGAGTTCAAACTTAGTGTGTATAATTAGTATCCATTGATATTTGGACCACAATAAGTTCTTATTAATATCATATCTATTTCTATCTATAACATAAGTTGTATAAGTAATGTTATACAACAAATATCTAAAAATTAATGTTACATGAAGAATTTGTTATGGCTAGTAAATTTTAATTAATAAATATAACATCATTGTCAATATAATGAATTTTGTGCTGTTACTTAATGTAATCAAGGATAAAATCTATACTTATTCAGTGAATTAGTTCATTAAAAGATTTAGAAAGTTGCTTTCAAACTCTTAGTGTATATAATTAATTAGTATCCATTGATATTTGGTTCTAATAAGTTTTTGTTATTTTTAACCTGTCTATTGATATGTATAACATTAAGTTGTAAAAGTAATGTTTTACAACAAATATTTAAAAATTAATGATCTAATATAAGTAAATAAAATTATATAATTGTAAATATAACATGTATCTATTATGTTCAGTTTATGTTAAAGCACTGAATATGTACCTTTAATATTGTACGTTCTGTAAAGTATGTACTTACAGTCGTGAAGTTCCACAGTCTGCTGGATGTCTACTTGGTCTATACCGGCCAGAAACTGTAAACCCGTGAGAGGAATGTAGCTGCCGATGTTTCCGCTGTCCCATCCAGTTACTACAAGTCGTGAAAGTGAATCAATACTAAATAAAATAATACCATTGGTGTTTTGACACAGTATATTGTTTGTTGCAAAAAGGGTTTTTACACAATGATGTCTGTTATATTATTTTATTATAAAAATTAAATGTGACAAAATATTTACATGATAGATGCAAAAAAATTGTGGTATCTTTCACCCTGTGGTGGCAATTATATTGGTATAATTCTAGTCATTCATACAGGTATAATAAGCACAACTACCTACTGCTGCTACTGTGGGGGTAGCTGTTAACAAGAACTTCACATGCATTGTGTAGTTATGGGATTAGTTATCACAGTTAATTTTATTGATTAGACGTCATTTTTTGTAAAAAGGATAAAATTGAAAACTTTCTCTTTGTTGCAAAAGGCATATATTCACTGAGATGTCATAAGGAATTCCTGAGATGAATGGAAAAAAGTAATTTTATTGCAAATTCTTCTCTTGTTCCAAAATGCATTCATCATATACACTCCAAAAGAACTATAATCAGAAATTCTTATGCTCTTTGCAGATTCTTCATAAAAAACCAGGCCCGTAATCAGTCCGGTATTTTCGAGCAATTTTACCGGAGCCCGGACCGGACCTTGCAACATGTCTATTCGAAGGGACAGTGTCGACAGACGAGATAGCTCAATCTAATTACTATAAGCTATAGCTATTATAAGCTAAATTTGTAATACTGTTCATTACAATGTCAAAGAAACTATTAATTTAAAAATAATAATCTTACTTTAGATTTAACATTCTCGATTGTGTTTACTTATATCATGGATTCAAGCGGAAAAGTCAATAATAGTTCCTGCGATCAAACAACAAATACCTCAACACTTTCGTCTCGTCTGACCCGATGAATCGTAACTGAAATGTCAATATAAAAGATAAATTAACTTGAATTGAGAATTAAATTAGATTATAAAAAGCACATCATTAAAATATAAAAATGATTTAAATCAGACAACTAATAAACTAAATAATAAACATATTTAAAGTTTACTAAATTAATTGAAAACAATGCTTAAAATGGTCCGATGAGTAAATATTTTTCCATACTTTTTTTAGCAAAATTTATTGAATCTTGCTTTTAACAAAATAATAAGATGTTGTCAGTAATAGACGGGAGGGGGGGTGAAGGCATGGCGGGGCACAACCGAATATCTATTTCGGGGCCCGCCAAAGCTGTGTATGCCCCTGATGACAACCCACTTTCAAATTTATCAGGAACAATCTCAGAGGAGCAATAATTATCCCTATAACCCATTTTGTCTTAAGGCTCCAGACAGTTAATACAGTTATTAAAACACTCATGTTGATTCGAACAATACAAATTGTCAACACCATGTTAGAGACAACTATGACTGATGGTTGGAGGATGAAGAGATCAGGTGTTGTTTTCATGTTTAGATATACTTCTGATTGTACAATCCATACAGTCTTTGATCAACTGTATAATAATGGGGTTAAAAGCATTGAAAATTCATTTATTAGAGGTTATGTGTCGGGAGTGCCGATGACCGAGCGGTCTAAGTCGTTGGACTTTGGGTCTGAGTTAGAGATAACGCAGGTTCAAATCCTGTCTGTGACCATTGCACTTTTTATCAGTACCATTGGCCTTGTACTGTATCGACTCTCCCCCTTCTTCTGTTTGATAAGATCCTCGCACAGGCCAGTGGCCCATGAGGGCGGACAGAATAAGGCTTAAAAGGAAATCGGCCTCTCCTTTAAAAAAAAAAAAAAAAAAAAAAAATTATGTAGGGATTTCAGTTTTTGGGTATTTATGATATAGACATGTTTTTGGTCCAAAAATCATCAAAAGTTCATTATATCAAAGCTACAAATCAAAATTATTTGTAATACAAGAGTATTGTCAACATGTAGTGTTGCATATATTAAAGAGGGTTTGAAAAAAAAAATGTTAAATCGAGAAGTTTGTGTGATTGGAGTGCATTATTTGGGGATTTCACTGTATTAGGTGAATTTTTTTTTTTTTTTTTTTTAGGTTACCTCTTGTTTTATCCAAAACTATTAAGAGTTTTTTTGGATTGATTTCTGATTGGTGATGACAACAATGATATCTATATTCTGTTATCTACTAGTAGACGCTCTCATCAACCGACACATGATACTTCAAATAAAGTAATTTTCACACATATTGATATGATTCAGCACTTGACACGTTAATGGACAATTAATCTGGAAATTACACAACCATTATTATATTCCAGGCCCAAAAAATAGTTGTGCATTGGGTAGTTAGCTGATTACCACTTCTGAAGTTTACAAATGTAAAGATAAATTTATTAGAAACTATATTTTATTTGTGTTGTGAATTTCATACGCAGATCATGATACTATCATTATTTTGTTTCTAGTACTTTTTTGACGTGAGTATTAACTTATAATCAATATTTGTAATGAAATAATATTTTAATCTATTTTGTTTGTTACAAATGCTTTTTAGAGAAGCTGAAGTAGAATCAGAACCTAATGGATTTCAACTTATTGTGCATTGTGTCATCAATTAATTGATAATCATCATATTATTATTCAGACTTCCTTTAACTGTTGAAACCCTTCAAACCCAAACTTCACTATCACGTACCTGTAGCTACAGGCATTGGGTTTCGTATTCCACTTGATCCTGAAAAATAAAAACAAAATAAAGTAGACAATTCACGTCATTTCCAATGAAGATTTCTTAGTTTTTAAGTCATGAATCACTATGTGAAAACATTCATGTTTGCTTTGAAAATCAACCTAAATCAATCTTTATTTAATCTTGATAAATTAAAATAAAAACTTCAGATATTTAAATAAGACTGAGTAATATGTTATTTAATATTATATATCTGTCCTATGACATACATAATAGATGTGTGTGTTGACCTATAGATACACTCACCTAGGAAACTGTGGGGTTGTACGGTTATCACCGTTCTTTCTGAGTACACTGGCGGAATATAATCTAAACAGAATGTTGTTTTATCATTTTTTTTATATCAATACATCTTTTTATTAAGAGAAACAAAGCTTAAACATGTAAAAGTATTATCAAACACAAGTTACTCACTGATTTATCCTTCTAGATCTATACTTTACTATTAATACCATTCAATGAACAGACCTTTATCTTCAAACAGAACAGAATACAAATAGAATAGGATATTCACAAATAATGTATTCTATGTATGGTATTCTCTGGGTATAAGATACCTTTATCCAGAAGTCTATCTTATATTATCTTATTACTTGATGATACACATATTGTTGAAATTTGTAAAATGCTGTACAAAATCTATGTGCAATAAAATGATAAACAAAGTATCAAAGGACCTGACAGAACATAATGAAAGTCTTTACCAAAGTGACTGTAACTTTTTTCACGGACTGTAACCTTGTTAATAATTCGTGACTTCCCTTTGTAACTTCGATCCTATGTAGCAAATTTCAAGTCTCTAGGACCTTTCTTTCATGGGTTCAGACTGGACAATAACACAATTTGATGATGAAAATGTTTACTTTTTACATATAATACTAGTGACAAATTACTTAATCTTCAATAAGCAAAATAAAAAACAATTTTTTCCACAATTTGAATAGCTTAAAATTGAAGTTTATTTAAATAATTTAATCTAATGTATTTTTGAAACTGAAATGTAATAATTAAATAGTACTGAAGTATAGCATAAACTGTCTCCCTTTTATATCAGTCATTTTATTTTGCCCTTACACTGTACTAGAGATTTCTGACAAATTGAACTGAAATTTTAAATTGTTTATTCATATTTTCAGTTGCTAAATTGCTATATGTATATAGCAATGGCAGTAGATAATAATATGGGGGTTCCTGGCGCACTTTCGGAGCCGACCGAAAAGCAATGTAAAATACTGTTCAATGTACCATAAAGGAAGCTGAGAAATAACACAGCAAATCTCAATGAAAAATTAACCGAATCTACAGTCGTTCGTCTCCAAAAGCGATCGGTACATTACTATCTACTCTGTGGAATGAAAAATTAACCAAATCTACAGCTGTTTTTGCTTCTACTTTTCTTAAGCTGTGCTTTGTAAAATGTTTGTCAAATCTGCTACGAAATAAAGGAAAAATCTTCAAATGACAGTCGAGGTGTGCTACTACAGACCGACCATCACGATAATCGCTTCGCCTGCGTCTTATCCGTAGTGATATCACGCCGTGAGAGGCGCAATCGTTGGTTTACAAGCACCATTTAGTTAAATAAATTTTTCTATCTAAATGATGGAGCGCGAAAAAATATCATGTCCGTTCTGCAAAAAAGAAATTTTAAGAAAAAACTATGATCGCCATTATAATTCTAAAAGTCACTGAAAAAACAAGCAAATTTTACGATAATGAACTAAATTATTTAAGACAATGGGCTAGAGAAAATAAAATTGCCGATCACGAAAACATGTTTAATATTGAGAAATTACGTGAATTAAGAGAAAATTTCAAAGTTGAAAAGAAAAATCTCGACCTATTTAATGATGAAAAACTTCATTCAATAGCTGAAAAGTTGGCTATCGGTACTAATGATAAAACCAAGTCTGAAATGATCGAAGAAATTGATAAAACTCTTAAAGTAAAATCCGAAAATATCATTGATGTAGAAGTTTTTATCCTCAATACACGGTCTTTTCAAGCAATACATTTTAACAAACTTGAACGACAATTCCATGTCAATTTACAAATATCTTTCAATTATGCGGTCAGAAATTAAAAGTTTAATCGAGAAATTTCAAGAAAAATGTTAAAAATATGAAGGGCTATCTCTCTTTGGAATGTGAATACGAACGAACTTTAGTGAATGGTGAACCGCAAACATGTCTAATGTATTTTACTATCAAAGCAGACGAAATCTTTGACGTAAACGACTTTATTACTAAGCAATTTAATAAATTAACACATCGAGAACAAACGAATAATCCAAATAAAGGGTTCCGGATGGACATTTAAAAGTTGTAAACAACTAGTTTTGAGCCTTAACAAACACGAAATGATGAATGCAGGATCATACATCGATTTACCAAAGGAATATCAAAGATAAAAAAAAGCTTGTATAAATATAAAAATAGAGATGAATTTTTGCTTTATTTACTCAATAAGATGTGCTATTGAAAAACCAGAAAGAGACTGTGAACGTGTAAAGCAATACGAAAAAATTTGTGAATGACGAAATATTTTCAGGTTTTGAGTATCCAATGTCTCTGAAAGATATACAAATATTTGAAAAACGAAGCTACAATTCCAAGTATAAGTATCCAACAATGTCTATCAATGTCTACAGTTTTGATGAAAATATTAACATTGTTCCGTTACAAATTTCTGAAAAATATGACGCTGATGAAACAAACATTGATTTATTGTATGTTAAACAAGATGATAAATCTCATTATGTTTTGATAACCGATTTAAATAAGCTTGTTTCTTCGCAGTTGTCTAAACATAAAGAAAGAAAATTTTTGTGTAGAAGATGTTTAAGCCATTTTTTCAAATCTGGAGATTTTAACAGATCATTTAGAAATTTGTAAAAATCATGAAGTTTGTAAGCCAATTATGCCATTTCCAGGTCAAACAACTAAATTTACTAATTTATCAAAAGAAATTTAACCATCCGTACGTAAATTTTATATGGACTTTTGAGAGCATATTAGAAAAAATTTCCGACATGCAAGAACAATCCACAAAGATCGACTACAACCAAGATTCAGAGGCACATTCCTTATGGTTTTACTCTATATTTAGTGTCGAATGTGACCAATCGCATGTACAAACCGATATGTTATCGTGCCAAAAATGAAGAAGATTTGAAAAACGTCCCGACAAAATTGTTTGAAGAACTCAATAAATTATCGAAATACATAGCGAAAAAAATATAATTCTAAGAACATGAAACCTATGAAATTGACAGAAGAAGAAGAAATTTCGTATCAAAATTCAAACGTTTGTCATATCTGTGAATGGGTCTGCTTATGATGTTGGGTCAATTCAGTATGGTTTTACTCCTGATAGTTGGAAAGATAAGAGTTATAATAAAGTGAGAGATCATTGTCATTTAACCGGCAAGTTTCGAGGCGCAGCTCATGCATGTTGCAATCTAAATTTGAAATTTTCCTCAGAATATTCCCGTTTTCTGCCACAATATGTCAAATTACGATACTCATTTGTACATAAAAGAATTGGCTAAACAATATGGAAATGTTGATTTGATTGCAAACACCGATGAAAAATATATAAATTATTCTGTAAATTCTGGATATGGCTATGAATTCGAAGGTGATAAGCCAAGAAAATTCATCAAGTTTTCGTTTGTAGACACGTTCAGATTCATGGCCTCGTCTATTGAAAAATTAGCGAAAAAATTTAAAGAAAGAAGACTTCAAACATACAAATCATTTTATACAGGATGGACTGAATGAAATTATAGAAAGACAGCCAAATGACGAAGAAGAAATCTTTAAAAATTCTATCTGGAAAAGGCATATTTCCTTATGAATTTATCGACAGTATTGAAAAACTTGATTACACAGAAGAATTGAGAATTCAAGATTTCTATTCACTTTTTGACAGACGAGAGCATATCTGAGAAAGATTATCAACACTACTTGAGCGTTTGGAACAAATTAAAAGAGAAAAATCTAGGAAATTACTCTGATCTCTATAACATTCAAGATGTTCTATTGCTCGCTGATATCTTTGAAAATTTTAGGAATATTTGTTTGAATTGCTATAAGCTTGATCCAGCACATTATCTAACAGCTCCAAGTCTCGCATGGGATGCTATGTTAAAATTAACGAAAATTGAAGCTTCAACTGATACACGATTACGATATGTATTTGATGATCGAAAAAGGTATTGCGGAGGCATTTCTCAGTGTATTAAACGATATGTGAAAGCAAATAACAAATATTTAAAAAAGATTTTTGATAAGACAAAGCCCGAAAACTATTTACTCTATCTCGATGCAAACAACCTTTATGGGTATGGTCTTATGCAAAGTTTACCATACGGCGATATCAAGTGGATGGATCCTAAAACGTATACAAAAGAAGAGTGGCAAGAAACAATTTTAGAACTCACTGGCGACGAAGATTATGGCTATATTCTCGAAGTCGATCTTGGATATCCAACAAATTTACACGAACATCACAAGGATTTACCTCTTGCTCCAGAACATTTTAAAAACAAACTTTGCACAACTCTACTGGATAAAACTGAAATACGTTGTTCATTCGAGAAATTTGAAGTTCTATTTGGAACAAGGTATGATTTTGAAACATGTGAATAGAGTTATTGCATTCGATCAGAAGCCTTTTATGAAAGAATACATTGATTTTAACACAAACATGAGAACCAAAGCTACAAGCGACTTTGAAAAGGACTTTTATAAGCTGATGAACAACTCAGTGTTTGGAAAATCTATGGGAAAATGTGAGAAACAGATGTGATTATTAAGCTTGGAAATGAAGAATTTTCAATGAAACAAGCTAAGAAAACAAATTTCAAATGCTTTAACATCTTTGACGACAACTGTATAGCGAGTCACATGTACAAACAAAAGGTTAAATTTAACAAACCGATTTACAAAGGATTTTCAGTTGTCGACCTCTCAAAATTGCTAATGTACGAGTTTTTATTACAACAAATTAAAGAAGTTTGATCCAGATTTGAATCTGTGTTTACATGGATACAGACAGTTATTTTCTAGAATTGAAACGAGATCCTTTTAAAATTATTAAAGAAAATATAGATGGACTTTGATACAAGTGATTATCCAAAAGATCATGAATGTTTCACTACTAAAAATTAAGAAGTAATAGGGAAATTTCAAAGATGAGTTAAATAGCGAAGTTTTAGAAGAATTTTGTGGTTTAAGGTCTAAGATGTACTCGTACAAATATCTAGATAAAAACCCAGTTAGGTGTAAAGGAATTAAAGATAAGCGTTGTAAATAAAACAATAAATATCGAAAACTTGAAGAGATGTTTGTTCGAAATATAAAGAAGAATTTAAGGGAGATGACAGTCATCAAAAGTTATAAACATGAGTTGTACACTGTGTACCATAAACAAGCTGGCACTGAACGCTAAAGATGATAAGAGAATTGTCCTAGAAAATAAGATCGATACAGGTACCGTATGGCTATAAAACAGATATATTAGAACGAATTAAATAAACTTGGAAACTTTTGATATGTAAATGGAAGATGATTTAATTCACTGTCACAAGTGTAAAAAGAAAACGAAAAATATAGATTCAAAAATCGTTCAAACTCAAAATGGATTGTATAGAATTGCTGCAAAATGTTCAAAATGTAAGACAAAACAAGAGTAAGTTTATAAAGAATCCAAATCCAAACCTGTTAAGCAAGAATTGAAGACTAAAGATGAGATAGAGATTGAAGCTCGAGAAATTCATGCACCAGTACGAAAAAAGTTTAAAAAGAGAAAAATTATAACATTAGGAATTGACAATTTATGGCAGCAGATTTAGTTATAATGTCTAACTATTCAGATCAAAATGATGGAATTTAAGTATATGTTAAATGTTATTGATACTTTCTCAAAATATGCTTGGTCAAGAGCTATCAAAAGAAAAAAACGGCAAGGATATTTCAAAAGCTTCGAAGATATAGTAAAAGAATGCCATAAGGATCAATCACAAACCTCCTAACCTACTTCATACAGATAAGGGTTTAGAGTTTAAAAAATAAAGAATTTAACGATGTTTTGAGGAAATACAACATTAAGATTTATCATACTGAAAACGAAGAGAAATCAAGTATTTAGAGAGATATAACAGAACTCAAAATGAAAGAATAATGAAGGTTCTTTTTGAGATTAATAAAAACTTTAAATGGATCGATATTCTTCAAGAAATCGTAAAGAAATATAACGATACTGTTCATAGCACAACTCAAAATGAAGCCTAAAGACGTAGATAAAGATGCAGAAAAAGAGTTATTAGAGTCGGTTTTTAAGTATGTTCCACCAGAAATTCACACGAAAACTAAATTTAAAGTCAATGATCATGTAAGAATTGTTAGTAAAAAACAAACATTTTCGAACAAATATAAGAACAATTGGTTCAAGAGAAATCTTTGTGATTTATCAAATTAATAACACAGATCCTGTAACTTATAGTATAAAAGATTTAAATAATGAAGAAATAACCGGAAAGTTTTATGAATATGAATTGAAGAAGTCAAAACTGTAATATAAATTTTCTATATATAAATGGCGCATCAAAAGAAATGTACAAAGTGCAAAGAATTTAAAGATTTAAATGAATTTTATAAAGATAAAAATAGGAAAGATGGAAATGCATTATAATTGCAAAGATTGTGAAAGGGAATATCATAAAGAATTATATGATAAAATAGAAAAATTAACTTTGGAAGATAAAGAATGTCTTAAATGTAAAGGAAAACTAAAAAAATTTTCAGAGTTTAATAGTGATCACTATAGTAGAGATAAGAAAAGACTCATATTGTAAAGATTGTGTAAAGAAGAATCACCATAGATTATATTATGAAGATACTCAATGTGAATGTGGAAGAACTATAAAATGTTAAATAATTATCAAAAACATTTACAAACAAAATATCATAAATTCAAGAGTTTAAAAATTTTTCATCGTGTAATAATTTTTTTCTATATAAATGGAGTCTCAAAAGAAATGTACAAAGTTGTCAAGAAGAGAATAGAAAAGACTGTTATTGTAAGGAATTATACGTTAAAATGGACAAATTAACTTTAGAAGAAAAAAAATTGTTACTTTTGTAAAGAAATTAAAAATATTTCTGAAATTTAATAACTGGCAGTATAGTAAAGATAGAAAAGATGCTTTTTGCAAAGATTGTGCTAAAAAAATTTTCAGCGAAAGTTATAAAAACGAAATGCCTTGTGAATATGAAAAAAAAATTCTACGATGGTTACCTAGTTATGCTAAACATTTTACAAACAAAATATAATAAATCGAGAGTTTTTAGTAAAATTTAGAAACATTTTCATCGTGTAATTTTAGATATTCTATAAATCAGTCGAGATTCTGCCATATTTTGTAGTAAAATGATTTCCGTTGTATAAAATATTCAAAGATTCTTTCATTTGGTTATACAGATTGATAGAATTTGGTTCGTCATCAATGAACAAAATCCTCTAATTCAGGATAATTTATTTTTAGATGTTTTAATCGGTTTGGTATTTCTCGTTTCTGAGCTCTGATAACGTAATAAGGCCATTCCCAACATGTGATTCTTCTTAATTAAACACAAAAACATGGTGTTTTTTCTTATCAAAATCTTTACATACCATATCTCTCTTCATTAATTCCATTCGCAATTCTTGATTCTCTATTTTCAATGATTTCATTTCATCTTTAATTTGTAACTGTTTATTATTTCATCTTTTAACTGCTTATTTTCGTTTTCAAGTTTGTACTCGCCATATTTCTAATACTCGGTAAAACTTCTTTTGTAACCCAATTTTTGAAGATTTTTACCTCTTTTTTATGTGAATCTCAAAATTAAAGAATAAAGTCCAGATTCATTGATAAAAACAGTGTCAGGATGAAGATTGTTAAGGGGCCATTCGAATAGCCCCTTGTTTTTTAAGTAAAAATATTGAATTTTGTCATCATCTTCAACATTTAATTTAATTGCGTTTTTTTTGTTTTTTCATAACCTAATATTTCACAACATATCTTTAGCCTTAAACCAATTTACATTGTTTTCGTCTCAACCATCAATCGTTTACAATGTCTTTATTATTGAATATAAGTTGATTATTGAGTAGGTCTACAACTGACTCCATTTAGATAGAAAAGAAATTTAACATTTTTTTATTTCGAGAATAAAAATCCAGATTCATAAATGAAAATAGTGTCAGGATGAAGATTTTGAAAGGGTCTATTGGCATAGACTCTTGTAATTTAATATATTTAAAGGCTATTTTTCTCGTCATTATCAATATTTATTTATGATAGCTTGTCTAGTATTTTCATATTCTAATACTTCTGCAACATCTTTAGCTTAAACCAGATACATTGTTTTAGTCTACAATCGTTACAATATTCTTTGTTATTGAATGTAGGTCTACAACTGACTCCATTTAAACTAGTAATTTTTATTTTTGAGAATAAAAGCCCAGATTCATTAATGAAAACAGTGTTTTTTTTGAAAGTTTCAAGGCCGGGGCGAATCACCCCTACCTTCAGAATGTATGTTTTTCGAAGCTCCTTTTTTATTTATATTTATGGGGGTCCATTTTAATCCTTTTCAATCTTAAATATATTGTTGTTTTACTCTCATTATTTAATAAATTTCCCTCAGAGTCTTGAATAGGTCAGAACGATTTTTTGAATTCTTTTAATATTTTTTCTAATTTGGAATATAATCGATTTCATTCGGTGTTTTTCACTGATTTTTGATCCATAAGCAACATTTGGGAAAAATGTGTACAAAAATTTTCAGATTCTTTGTGTAAATGTTTCGGTATGATTTTCAAAACTAGTTCAACGAGATTGCAGTGCACTTCAAATTACATCGAACGGTCTAAATTTTGGCGTTTTATTTCCTAAAATACCTGATTTGGCTCAATAGTTTCTTGAACAAACCCTAATAAATCTACAATAATTGCTGAAAACATTATTCTTACTGGTGATTTTATTTGAATTTTATAGAGAGATAATTTTTTTGCATTTCAAAACTTGTTTTTCGTCAAAGTTTAAAGATTTATCTGATTGTTTGAAAGTTTTCAGATAATTTTTAAGGGAATTTTTTTATTTGATCGAAAGTATAATATCCTTTGTTTAAACCATAATATTTTGTTATGTTCTTCTCACTAAATCCTATACAATAAGGAGAACTTTCACTAATATTTATTACAAAATTGTCAGAATAAAAACCGCTTAAACCGATAAAATTAATTTGATTCTTCCTCTAAGTGTATAGGATGTTCCAAGTTTAAAACTAATTTAGAGCTTTTTCTGAAGTCAACTTGAACAGCTTCATTTTCGCAAGCGTTGCTTCAAGATGAAAATCTTCTATTTAAATGGAGAAATTTTTAAAGCAAAAAGATCAGATAAAACTTCAAACGTTTGAAGAAAATAAGAAAGATCAACCAATCAGATTGTTAATTGTTGGTTCAAGTGGATGTGGAAAAACAACTTTATTATTGAATTTTATCTACAATAGGTTGATTCCTTATTCCAATTTGTATGTTTTTAGTAAATCTTTAGAACAAGACGCCTATAAAAAATTTACAAGAAAGATTTGAAAATATTGAGGAAAAAACTTAAACAAAAAAATATCACATTTTTATAATGCTTCTGAGGACATAGTTCCGTTAAGCGAATGTAAACCGAATTCTTTAATCGTTTTGATGATTGTATTTTGGAAAATCAAGGACGTTATCAAGGAATATTTCGTAATGTCCTCGTCTTAAAAATATCTCTTGTATCTATCTTCTCAATGCTTTTTCAAAGGTTGATAAACAAGTTATTAGAGAAATTAATTTGAATATGTTGTGTGTTTTTAAGCAAGACGATCACTATTCGAGAAAAGATTTACAACAATTATGTGGGATCTGATATGAGTTTTAAACCACTTTAATGAATTGTGTGATAAAATTTGGAAAGAAGACTATGGATTTTTAACTATTAATCTAACTTTGAAGCCTAAAAATGGTAAATATTTGAATAAATTTTCCAATATAAACGTGTGATAATCTAGTTGTTTTCATGATTTTACGTTCACGTTTACGTTTCGTGTTCTCGTTTTTACGTTCCACGTTCACGTTCCTCGTTCACGTTCCACGTTCACGTTCATGTTTCACGTTCGTGTTTACGTTTCACGTTCATGTTTTACGTTCGTGTTTACGTTTCACGTTCGTGTTTCACGTTCGTGTTTCACGTTCCACGTTCACGATTTACGTTTCCACGTTCACGTTTTTACGGTTCCACGTTTTCAAAATTTTCCTAAATAAATGGCGAACGTAACTTCTGAAGAAGCGATAAAAACTTGATCAAATCGAAAAGAAATTAATCAAAGAATTTAAAGAAACAGATTCGAATGGATGAAGAAGAACAAGAACTTATTCAAAAAATTAATCAACCTGTAACTTCTGCAATAAAAAAATGTTGAGGGCAAAATTGAAAATGTTTTAAAGCGATAATCAAAATTTGATGAATTTGGTTCCAGTTGTGCGACAATTTGCTGATATTTCGATTCCAGAATCTGAGTTTGAATTGCCAAAATACCATCTTCAACACCATTTAGACCTCGAATCATTGAAGACTCTACCCATAGTTGAACCAATAAGTCCTGGAACAAACGGATATAATAATTGGTGAAAAATTGGTAAAAAATTTCTTCCTAGAGCAAAGGATGATAAATTTGGTTTGTATTGGGACAGAAAAAAGAAAAGTTTTATGATTGGAAATTTGCCCGTAAATTTTTTGAACATAATGATATCATTATTAATGAAAAAACATATGAAGGTTACTCAGGGTTTATGGAGATTATTAACAGGCACTGATGTTCCAAAAGACGGTTTATTATTCTGAAGAAGACTTGAAAAAGTATACTGAAATTTTATGGAAATCTGATTCAATTTACAAAAATAATGATCCATCAACTAAGAAACCAAAGTCAAGTAAAGGTAAAAAATATCTCAATTTGATTAAACCAATTTGGGAAAAAAGAATCGAAGGATCAGGTGTGAGAAAATACAGTGATAATAAGATTGAATACAGATATATCGACGATTTGACAAAACTCGATGGAATTATTAATTATATTTATGCTCAAGAAAAGGCTGGAAACAACAATTTTTTGAACGAAAAGAAAGCGATAAAGATTTTATTTCGAACAAACTTGATGAAATGATTGAAAAACCTGATGGAATTAAATATTTAAAACGAGTTTTTGCAATAAGTTCATCTATGATTGAGGGTAGTGGACTTTTGAATGATTTTATCAACAATTTACCTTTTGAATTACACGTACCAACTTATCAGTATCTGGGGCCTGGCACAAAACTCGAAAAAAGACTAAAAAGAGGAGATCCTGGTTATAAATAAATTAGATCAAGCTGCTATGGAAACACGATATTAATTATGCAAAACATAGGAGACACAAATTCCAGACATATCGCAGATAAAGTTTTGCAAGATAAGGCAATGGTATAGATTTTTATCAAAAGATGCTAGTTTAGGTGAAAGATTTGTTGCGCTTCCAACAGCTGGAGCAATGTTTTTGAAGAGAAAACTAGGAATGGGAAATCGAAGAGAACTTGAAATTTTAACTATATAAATGGAGGTGAACGTAAACTTCAGCAAAAATCAGAAAGAAAAAATAAAATCCGCTTTAAGAAGAAAATACCCGTTAGTATTCAATTTAAAATAGATCAAACTAAAAAATGGCGAAGATAAGATATTTTTAACAAATAGACAATACAATAAACTCGAAAAACATAAGAAAAACAATAAAGGAACCAGAATAGAATTTTCTTATAATCAGTTGAAAGAACTTAAAAAATGGTGGACTTTTGAAAGATTTATTAGATTTTGGAGAAAATATTCCAGTTGTTAAAAAATGTTGTTCCTTATGTTCGTAAAGCTGCTCCAATCGTTAAAAAAGATGTGATTCCTATTGTTCGAAACATTTTAAATTGGTTAGATAAAGAGTTGGAAGATGTTACAGGATCTGGATTAGATGAAAAAACTTTGAATTACGTGAAATCAAACATTGAAAAAAAAATTTTTAAAACCTTTAACATTCGGAGAATTGGAAGAAATCTGCAAAAATATTAAAACATTTTAGAGGAATCTTCATGAGAGATACATTACCTGAAAAAGTTAAGAAATTTGAATGTGGAATTGTGAATTTAGACTCGATTATGGGAAGTTGGAACGCATTGGATTTGTTATTATAAAAATGATAAGAAATGCATGTTATTTTGATTCGTATGGAAGAATTGAGGACAAACCACCTATAGAATTGATTAAATATTTGAAAAAAATCAAGCGACCTACTACAATATTCTCAGATTCAAGACTATAAAGATCCCCCAATTTGTGGTCAATTATGTGTTTTTTGTGTTGAATGAACTGAGTAATGGTAAAGATTTTAAAGAAGTTTGTTAACAAATTATTGCTTAAATAAATATGGATTCACAAAATATTTTGACGTATTTGGAACACAAATTATTCAAAAATGTAGATAATAGTTTTGAATTTTGATAGTTTGAGAAATGAGTTTGATAACAAGTTAGAAAATGTATTACAAAACCTTCCAGATTCAGATATGTTTGCTGTCGAGATTTAAGATTTTTAAAGCAGAATATGATAACAAACTTGCAAATTTCATGAGTTCTAAATGAAGTTGCTGATAAAATAAAAACATTGGAAAAAGAAGTTGATGATGGTGTAAAAAAATTATTTACCAATTTAATGTCTCACATCGAAAAAGCTGATGAAATTACTGAAGCGATCAAAGTTGAAAAGAATTATGGTTAGTTTGGCTAATAAGAAAAGAATTGTCGGTGTTATCGACCTGGTATTGACAAACATGATGTTGTTGTTAAAGAACAAATTTAAAACCTCTAAAATTATCAGAAAACATCGATATTGTTGATTTACATGATCCGAATGTTAAAAATGCCTTAGATTTTAAAGAAAAAGAATTTAGCAGTGTTAGTAAAGGAATTAATCCATTTGATGTTGTTGTAATGATTCAATTAGAAGATCATATTAAAATGTTTAATGAACTAAACAAAAATTACGAGAATCATAAACAGCATGTTAAAGATTTTACAACAGAAGTCTATGACAAGTTAGAAGCCAGAAAATAGAAGATCAGTAGACGATGTTGGTGAAATTACTTGATTAAAGTAAATAAACTAGAAGAAAACTTTGATATATATAAAAAATACTGTTAATGAAATAATTAGTGTAGCAGTTAACAAAATTCTGGAAAATTTTGATACAAAGTTTTAATGAGAAAATAAACTTTTTTGAAGATTTTGGTACACGTTTCAATGAGAAAATAACACATAATAATGAATTACTTAAAAGTATAGATGATCGATACTCTTTATATCTCGATAAAGTAAATAAACTAGAAGAAAACTTTAATAAATTTAAAGAAGATGTCCGATAAAACTTTTGAAAACATCGACAACAGAATTTAATGGAGTAGGTGGTTACGATGACTAATTTTCCATATATAAATGGCGCTCATATACTGTGTGAGGTGCAAAGAGAAAACTGCCACAAACGATATACAATTACTATGCAAACATTAACGGAGTTAAGAGAATTTCTGGAAAATGTGCTGAATGTAACTCAAAAAAGAGCCAATTTATAAAAAACTTGATTTTGAAATTTTTTTCTTAATAAATAGAGATGGCGGGACATTACAGTGCTTTCGATCTTTTTATAATGCAACACGAAAGAGATTTGAAAAAAAAGAACATTGGGATGATATTTCTCAAAAATATGAATTATCCGAAGATATGATGAGATTATACGTAAACAAATTGAATTGGTATAACATTGCTAAATATCAAACTTTATCATCAGAGTTCATTCAAGAAAATATACATTATCAATTAAAAGATCATATGTCTGTTCTTTGTCTCTATCAACACTTGAGTATAAAGTTTTTGGATGAAAATAAAGATACAGTTGATTGGAACAATATTATAGATAGCGGTTACTATCCTGTGCAAATTTTATTGAAATATGTGACCGAGATCGCAAAATTTTAAGGAAGAGAATCCTGAATATGACGAAGTAGATCATTAAAAATGACTCTAATCTTTTTAATTATTTTACTAAAATTTATAATCTTTTCTTAATAAAAACGTACATTAGATCGATGAAAAAATGATACACGATGTTTAAAATTTCTCTTATTAAATGGCGGACTACAGAAAATATGCTAGTGATATTGAAAGGGCGGAGTTTAAAAATTTCTATCCAATTAGTAAACAACATTTGAATGAACCGAATAAAAGAAACTGAGTTTAATATTGATTTTGGAGATAACTTTTGCTCGTCTAAACTTCCAGTTTTATATTTCTGGAACTTTAACAAAAACAAGATGGTCAAGCATATCTTGGGAACTGATAATGTTAGATTAATCGATAATTTTATAACCGTTTTTATTTTCTAAGATTGAAGTAAGAAAACACAATAAATTGATAGAAGAAGTCGAAAACTGTGGCCAATTAAGCACAATTAAAGGAACTATTTTGTATTCAAAAAGTGATGTTATTTCTCAAACTTCTAATGGCTTTGAATCAGATTTTAAAATTTGGTGTTTTTGAAGCAGCTGGAAATTTATCTCATTTTTGGATTAGGATTTTTTGAAAATGTTACTATTCCGATCTATAAAGGAGGATTTTATCTAAGTTTTATAAGAGCAGAAGACGATGATGTGATTCTGAAGACTGCAACTGGAAATGTTATGCCTGTTGATGGAAAAATAACAATTACAGATTTTTTTATTAGAGTTCCAATGATTGATTATAAAATCACGAGTAAAATTAGGTTGATTGATGAAATTAACAAAAAGTCAAAACATTATGTTTAATTTTCTAGATTGGCAATGTATTGAACAAAAAGGTATTTCCGGAACAACTTATTCGTTCGATATCACAAATATTTATAGAAATATCTTCAATCCCAAGTTCGTTATTATCGGACTTTTTCAAACAGATAGACAGAATAATCAAGAAAAAAATCCTTCAAAGTTTGATAGTTTGGATGTTAAAAATATCAGAGTAAAATTGAACGGTTTCTTATTATCCAGATGAATTACAAAAATTTAAACATTTCCGGAGGTCTTTTTCAGAATCATGTATCAGATGTATCAAGATTTTAAGAAAGTTTACTGTAATAATAAGGAAATGTATTTACAATCCTAAAGAATTTTTAGCGAATAGACCTATTTATGTCATTGATACAACAAAGAGTTTGACAAATATTTCTGGTTCAAAAGAACGATATAATTATCAATATGGATTTTTCAAAAAGCTGTTACAAACGCGATTTGTTATGTTGTTGTTGTCTCTGAGAAATTTTTAGCCTATGATGTGATTAAGAACGATATTAGAGAAATTCAGTAAAAATCACGTTATTTTTCACTATTATTCATCGGATAATTTTAAAACTTTACAGAATTGTTAAAGACATTGATATAAGTATTCATTTTTAATTTCAAAAGAATATCTTAAAAAAATGGGGGTGATATTAACAAAAAACTATTCCAAGGTCATCTTAAGGGTTGGACCGGAAGTTATGATTTTAAAAAATACTTTAATATTTACTGATCCTATATACCAAATTTCAGCAAAAAAGCTCCAATAGTTCTCGAGATATAAGAGTTTTAAGATAAGGGATGATTGGGGTAGTTTTTTGAAAATTTTGTTATTTTTCATGAAAATTTTAAGTTGAACTCGCTTGTTTTTGAAGTTTCAGATTTTTCTGATAATTTTTTTATTTTTTTATGAATATTAAGAAATAGGGATGATTTCACCCTTATGGATTAAGTTAAGTCGAAAGAGTTAAGTATTTACTATATGTGTACAAAATTTATTAAAATCGGTTGAGTGGTTTTTGAAATATAAAATTATTAATAAACTTGTAAACTAGCACTCCTAATTGAACAACTTATATAGCAGAGATATAGCTTATATCTTTCGAGACTCTCCGTAGCTCAGTTGGTAAGACGCTTGCCTTCAAAGCCTGAGGTTCTGGGTTCAAATCCCAGAGCTTCAGGCGCGCTTTTTATTGAGGAAGACATGGTTGTCGTTCAGTGGTTGGGGACAAGTCTTTACACGAGTGGCCATAGTGTAATGACTATAGAACAAGCCGAGTAATGACAACTGTGGTTGGCGCGCCATTTGCTTCCTCACCTTTTCCACTTCATTCCTTAATTCCTTCTCTTCCTTAATTCGTACATTCCTTCTCTTCCATCCTTAATTCGTTCATTACATTCATCATTCACATCATTCATTAATACAACATTACACTTACAAAACACCCAACACAAATTCCCTAATTGTAATCTCTCCATCAACTTCTACACAGTAGTTACCAAAGAAAAAATGAGAACTTGGGGAACAAAAAAATTCCAGAGTTCTAAGACCCGAATTACAGCTCCTAGCCATTAACTTGGTTGGACAGTAGCAGTGCAGGGCCAAGTCTCTAAACAATAGACACCGTAGAAGTTGAATGTGATGTTGATTCCATAGCGCAAAACACGCACACTAACAACACTACACCAAAGACACAATCATTCATTTTGTCTTTTACAATAATTGATGATGTTCATATTATTCTCTTTCATTCCTTCTAAAACTTCAAAAATATACTCTTTCGCCACTGAAAAATCTCGATTTCTTCCGGAATAATATCTTTTGTAGTCATAGACAAAATATCCTAAATAGTTGAATAATAAAATAAAATCATTTCTTTTTTATCTCGGTAGTTGAAATATAAACACAAACATTTGCGCTGAAAAATTTATATCTCGGCAGAGTTAGTTCCATAATCTCCATTTATTGAAAAAAATCTTTTTGTTTAAATGGAAGAGTATAATGCCAACTGTTACAAGTGTTCTAATAGAGGAGGAAAATTATCGATAAAAGATATTTAGTTTGTAGAGGTTGTAATTTAATTTTGTTAGAAAGACCTAAAACCTAAGAAATTTCGAAATAAATTAACACATTTGAATAACCTGCTTACAAAATTGCCAATATGGAGACAAGAAGCAAACAAAATTTGTTACAGAATTTTAGAAAACAGAATAAAAATTTTTACTTATCTCTTGGAACCATTGACAAAATTATTTTCCTTTTCAAAGAATACATTAGGTTTGTAGGTATCGATACACACGTTTATTATGAAAAAGATATTACCTTTATTTTTTCATTATCTGGATGTTGAATTTGTTTATGATTTTGAACCAGAAATCCTCGATGATTTTATAGTACATTTGGAGAAATTAAACGAAGAACCTCTTGAAAAGAATGCGGTTTTTACTCACATTCTCCCCGACTTCTCGAGTGAAGGTTAGCGAATTTCATTTTTTTTCCGTCTTTAAATTTTTTTCTATTTAAATGGAGTTCTTGACAAGAGTTTAAATGATATTGGAGAATGTAAGTTTAAAGAGTATAAGAAGTTAAATGAATTGGAAGAAAGGAAAGAAAACATAGAATCTTGAAAATTTGGGAGAAAATGAAGGATAAATTCGGGTTTACAATAATTTGCCGAGTTTGGAAAATTGTAAAGTACACTTGCCGAAACAGATTTTTGACTGTTTTGGATGAGAAAAAGATTAAAGAATTAAACAAAAATGAAAAATTACACTTGGTTGTTACTGGAAAGAAGACTATTAAAGATAAAGAAATTATAACAATTAACTTTGTAGAATAAAGTCTTAACTCTAAAACTTGCAGTCCCTCCCCACGTCATAGTATTGTTTTGATAACCATAGTTGGTGTCTTTCTTCATAGGAATCACATGGAATATTAATCTACAGTAATACCTTTTGTTTCACACAAAATGTGGCTATATTCTATAAGAAAAATTCTATAATGCTCTTTAATGAATTGTGTTGATAAATCTTGATACTCACAAAATTCCTAAGAAATTCATCAATTAAGTCTTGATTATCTTGAAAGAACGTATAATATGGGAAAAAATGTCATAAAAAAACGATGAAAACTCTCTGTTTGTTTATTTTTTACTTTCTTTTCAATATTCTTTCGTAATTTTAAATTAAATATGTAATCCCTTACTTTTTTTAGTTTTTTGCCGATAGTAAAACACTCCATTAGACGTTTTTTCTGCAAAAGACTTTACAAGTTCTTTGAATCTGTATCATTTAAGGAAAGTATCAACTGTTCTTTAAAATGTTTTGGTAATCTCGTTGAACTCGTTAAAATTTTCTTTCTTTGTAAGTTTTTGAAATGCTTAGAAAACTGAAGAGAGCTTGGTGAGTTCATGTTGTTTATTTAGTAGAAAAGTTTTTTATTAAAGTACAGTATGTTTTTAGTAAAAATGTTTTAAATTGATTAAATTTTATTAAGATAAATCCTTTATTCGTAGCAGATTTGACAACATTTTACAAAGCACAGCTTAAGAAAGTAGAAGCAAACAGCTGTAGATTTGGTTAATTTTTCATTCCACAGAGTAGATAGTAATGTGCCGATCCTGGATCGCTTTTGGAGACGAACGACTGTAGATTCGGTTAATTTTTCATTGAGATTTGCTGTGTTATTTCTCAGCTTCCTTTATGGTACATTGAACAGTATTTTACATTGCTTTTCGGTCGGCTCCGAAAGTGCGCCAGGAACCCCATATTACTATCTACTAATGGCTTTGTTCTGACTACTGTTTCTACTGCTGTTTATTGTCTGAACTTGAACAATTCGTCTATGCCCTTCTAAATAGCTGAATACCCAATCTCTAGCCCTGCCTTGAAATCTTAGTGCAGCCAGTTTATGCAGTACCAATAAAATTTGCTTCCTAAACAGTCAAATGCTTTGCTGTAATCTAGCAAAACAGCTGAAAAATGGTCGTTTTCTTCTAATTGATCTGTAATAAACTTAACCAAGCTTGTAATGGACCAACAGTTAACTTCCCTTGAGAGATTCATGCTGGGTGTTACTTAGGAGATTGTTAAGTTCAAGGTGTTGCAGTATTTTCCTTAGTACAATTTTCTCAATTGTTTTGGAAAATGTGGATAAGAGTGATATAGTCGATAGTTTTTTTGGATCTGTACTCGTAGATGTAGCTTTTTTATGCTTGGGGTAGATTTTAGATCATTTCAGTGAAGATTGGAATTGTCACAGACAGAATGATTATTTATTTTCGAGATATTGTGCGGATGGAAAAATAAACATACAGGTAGAAATTAAATTTGTCCAGCTTCCCTGAGTGATAGGCTTTACTAATCCATATTATAGTCATATACCTCATTAAAACAAACAAATATAATTTAGATTTTATTAAAACATGTTAAATTTTGAAAAAAAAAAATTTATAAAAATGGGAGGAACTATTAATATTATATATTGAAAACATTGCTTATAATCATCTTGATAAGATTAATTATTTAAAATGCTTACTGCTTTTCCTTTGCTTTGTGAAAACCTTAAGCACCCATTCTGTTATCCTTTTTTTTATTTATGAGGAGGCTCAAGTCCCCCCCCCCCAAATTTTGCACAAGAGTACAATTAAAATTTCACTTCAGTTGTTTGTTTTAAACTAGAACACATTTTTTACGTCTTTGCCCTAAATACTTTAACATTGATTTGAAGATGTCCCAACACTCTATTTTTGGAGGATATTTTTACTATTTACACCACCCAGTGTGCCAGACTCCCATCCCCAGTAATACTAATGTTCTATATACTACCATTGATTATCCCAAAACGTTGCAAATGAGAGTCTTAACATACATCACACATTCTAAAATGTAAAGGCTATGCACTGTTAAAATATTTAGTTCAGTGAAATGATTTTTAACTGATTCTTCCTTATCAATTTTTAACATTATTCGCAGTGCTTTTTTTTGCAAGATCCTTTTTTATCCTTTTTTTTATTTATGAGGAGGCTCAAGTCCCCCCCCCCAAATTTTGAAAGGTACAATTAAAATTTCACTCAGTTGTTTGTTTTAAACTAGAACACATTTTTTACGTCTTTGCCCTAAAACTTTCCCTCGGGGGAAGATTCCCAAGCCTCTATTTTTGTAGGATATTTTATACTATTTACACCACCCAGTGGTGCCAGACTCCCATCTCCAGTAATAATGTTCTATATACACCACTGATTATCCTAAAACGTTGCAAGTGAGAGTGAAATTTTCCAAAATAGGAGATAGGTATCATATCTCTACTATTAAATATTTTCATTTTCTGATTAAATTGTAACACATCAAATACATATTACTTTTATATTTCTTTGTCATTTTTGTTAACAAATGATATTTGTTTTTTACGGATTATTTTACAAAATGTTGTTTTTTACACAACACAGCTTGGGGAAAGTACTAAAATTTGACGTTGTGAACTCAGTTTGTGGTGTGCATTGTACTATTTAAATAAAGTACAAAGTTATTTGCAATGAATTGTGAATATTATTGTTTATTTAAAGCTTTATCATGAAGTACTTTACCTGTGAATAATTTAGAACAACCTACTCGTACATAAATAGTCCACAAAGGTAAAAACTAGTCTCCATCATAAACAACTTTTTGACACATTGTTTGAGAGAGTTGGTAAACCTTTTAGGAAAAATTGAAACACAATCACTTTTAAGAACAAAAATGTTTATTTGGGGCACTCACCTGAAGTATCAACTTCTTTAGACTCATCTTCCACTTCAGCAGCATCCTGCAGGGGTGACAATGTCTGTATATGCACCTGCTCACTGCCCTTATCCATGTTGGAAAGCACAGAGGTACTGTTAGTGCTAGTCAAGCCTCACCTGTTTTATCTAATCGTCTGTGCTGTATTGATAAGCTATCACTGTGCTTTAGAACAGCTATAGATGATTTTGTATGGAAAGAATTGCATTCTGTGTGTTTGTCCCAACTCAAGGACAAATAGTTGTTATTTTTTCAACTTTTGCAACAAATAATTTATGTATTGCCTAATGTTTCACCTGTTCTATGGGTTTTCAAGAATCGTGAGGGTATGAAACAGCATTACTCAGGTAATTCTGAATATTTGTCTGCAATAATGTACACAAATTAATACACAAAAGTTGTCAGTCTATCTGTAGGATGTATTTCTTGTGCCAAAAATCATTCAGATAGCTGAGCTGACTTTTGGCATAGCTATTTTCAGCATTTTAAAAATTATAAAATAATTTTAATGTTAGTTTTGTAAGTAAAAATATAAAAATCATTTTATAAACACATAGTGTAAAAAATTATTTAATTTATTCAAGTCTGTTGTACATACTGGCTTCTGAAACCTTTAAATTAGTATTTTCTCATAAACTGATCTATTGCACTATATTTCAATACTGCTAATAATTCATTAAAGCTACAGCATAACACAATTAGAGAAATTTGACAGCCTTGGAATTGTGGCAGTCACTGATCCCAATTTGGAAACATTTAAGTGATCTGCTTAACTGCTGATTTGCATTGTTAGCTGAGCATTAGCGAAGCCCTTTGCTCTAGGAGATGAAAAATGTAAATTCTGTCTGTTTGTTTTAGTATAACTAAAATTGGCCACTTAAACATGATCATTAACTATCATTCTAAGTCATAACTTAAGTTTAAATATAAATCAAATAAAACCCGTTTGATTCAGAATTAGAAGAAAAGAAAATTAATCTTATACACATAGTCTAAAAGAACCCCCGCACCAACGAAAGATTTATGTTTAAAATTATTCTTCTTACACATCAGAAATGTTTGCCATAGACCATGTTAATTAAATTCACCATTTAAATTTGAAAGTTGTAGATCATTATACATTTACTCTTCCCACATTCTATCTTACATCGGAAAACGTATGATCATTAATTATACTATTACTCTCTGTTAGAAACACACCTTAGATATGGACTAGTGGAGTGGGAGGAATCTTAGCAAGTGATCTCCAGAGAGTATTGGTGTTGTAAAAGAGGGCTATAAGAGCCTTATCAGGGCTAGGCTTCAGGGAAAGTTGTAGAGAAGCATTTATAAGTCTGAAGATCATGACTGTAGTAAAACTCTACATAAAAGAAGTTCTAATGTATGCTGTTGGATAATCTTTGACACAAGGTAGGGAGATCTTCATGACTACAACACCCGATATAGCACAAGATACCATCTCACAGCTCACACCTCTCCCAATATGAGAAGAAACCCTCTTACATTGGCATGAAGCTGCACAACCTGCTGCCAGAGGAAATAAGACGTCTCTTCGGAGGAAGATTGAAGAATGCCCTTACTGACTGGTTAATCCGCAATCCATTCTACTCAGTGGCTGAGTTCCATGAAAGAAGACGATGAACCACTACTTAAACAATTTTGTATTTGTTTAATTTACCTGACACCATTTCAGCACTTAATGTATTTGGAAATAACATGATTTTGTATTTGTACTATATGTTAAATGTTCATTTAAAATTATTTACAAACAATTTTATTTATAAACATAACTGATTTATAAATCTATTAATATATGAACGAGACCTGTAGAAGTAAAAATTTATTTAGCGCATCTAAAATTATCAAACCAGAATACAGTGCAAAATACTTGATAAAATGAAAGGGAGAATGAAAATAAAACACAGATTTAAACAACTAAACACTGATTTTTATTCAGGGAGAGTATTTCTGAATATCTGTCGTGACTATAGAAGCAGTATTAGATCTAGTAACAAAATATACGATCTTGGAACACAGTCATATCACACACTGCTCATTCATTAAAAATTACTTACATTCATTATAAGGGTGATTTTTGAAAACCGCTGTACCATTCGATCCTAAATCCTTCAGAAATCAAAATGTGGATAAAAACAGCTGATCTTGGAACAGAGAATCAATTTTGAAACAGATTACATGGCGAATAATGTACGTTTTTGTTGGGAAATTATACAATAAATAGTACGAGTAGTTTTGAATTAACTTTTAGAGAAGAAACACAATGGAGCCAGCCTACAGTATCTGATTACATATTACAATATTACCTGGCCGTAATGATACTTTCTTGTAAATAAAATTTCAGTAAAGTCAAAATTAGATTTTATAGATGTAGAATTTAAAATCATTTTGCATTTTAACGACAGAGTTAATTTCTGTATAAATTGATTTTTTTTAACTTACAGGGTCAAAACAAGTACATTAATATATTAAAAAACGATAGGAAAATCTGCACCTATAAATATGTTAACAAGATCATTCTATCCATTTAAAAAATTCCAACATCAATCAGGTGGTATAGGTCCACAGGGGCGGATGCAGCATAAGATTTGAAGGGGGGTTCACTACCAAAGAGTCTAGAGTGTATGGGATACCTCCTATATAATAGGGGAGTTCGGGGGCCCTCTTTCCCAAAAATAAAAATAAACCTTTTTTGCGCAATTTGTAGTCTAACATTTTCTTTTATGAAAATTAAAAATATATATTTGGGTAGGGGACATGACTCCTGTAACCCTCCCACTAAATCCGTCACTGGATCTTGATGGCTGCTTCACAAGGACTTCAAGTATTCCGTCTGACTGTAAGTATGGCTCCATTGTGTGAACCCATTATAACAAAATTGTCACTCACAAAGTATCAGGTGCAGGTGTATGTTATTGAACAGCAGATTTATATTATTGTCTTCTTAACACCATAAGGCAAGCCAACAAAATATAATGTAATTTAAATGTACACAATTAGTCTAAAATCAAACAACATATTTGAATGTAATGCTGAAGTATAAATCATATAAAACTAGTTGGTAACTTATGCAAAACTTAAAACTATCTTAATAATAAAACTATTTAATTTAAAGATCTGCCACATTTATGTAACATTTCTAAATTATCACATCAATAACAACATTCAGTTTTAGAATTGCATTTTTTGTGCTTTAAACAACTTTTATATCCAGGCCTGCAAAACATCATTTGGGATACTTTTCATCTTTTTACTCAAACATTCAAAGTTACTGACATTCATTTATCACCGACAATTCATTTTGTTTTGGACCATGGAATTTTGTGATTATAATATAAAACGAAACAAATTAATTTTACATCTATCATGCTTATAAAGATTGAAAAAAAAACAATCATCTTCATTGTTTATTATAATTGTCACAAAATTATAAAACGTTTTTTCTGTCTATTCTGTTTTAAATATAAAAAAAGTTAGATAGTGTAAGTATTCATATATAATCTATATAAATGATATATAAAGTATGTGATTAACAAACACTGTTTGTTAAAAAGAAGTTTAAGAGAATTTTCATAAATCATCTTAAATCACTTCATTAATGCAGGCCTGTGTCAGTTAAATGTTTTGATAAAACATCAATCACATGAAATAAAAGATAATATTTAATCAATGCAACATTCAACACTTTATACCTCTTGAATTTAACAACTGTGATAAGTATTTAGCACCAGTAATAAATTTATGTTACAGCGTAAACTAATGAAACATAACGTTATATAGAGACACAATTAAACATCTTTCCACGATCATACATATGATTGTAGGGATCTATCGCATGTTTGCGAGGAGGTAGTGGCCGAGACAGGTATATTTCCGCCAGTCACAGCCGAGCGGTGAGGGATCACCACGCAGAGAGTGCATGGTAGCCATGGTGCGCCGCGCTGTGTAGCGGCACCGTGGACTGTCCCCACACAAGTTGTTGGCTTTCGTCAAGAACGTCATGTCACAAGCACTATCTGACGTCTCGGTCTCTGCGCTCTGTAACACCATGGTATTGATTAAGATATAATTAAGTAATCACAATATCCCAGGCTGGTTTATACCTTCCAGTTGAACCCACAGTGGGCAAAAGCCAATGCACTTAAAACAAGATACATAAACTGATGTGCCACTTAAATCTGGGCAACCTAATGGATGTCCAGGAGCAGCACATCACTAACTGCAAAATATGAGATTCTGGGGCACAAAGGGTAATTCAATAGGTCTAGTGTACTGCGGGAGATGACTGTTGGAGTTGGTGGGGTTTGTTCCCTAAGAGTCAAAGGTTCTTGCCAACTTAGACATTAGGGTGTGCCACCCCCTGCCTGCTTTGACTGGAGAGTCTGGTTCAGAGCTGGCTTCTCCTTCTTCCTAGGGGACATGATTTGAGATTAGTGCCCTAAACTTTTTCCTCATGAATCTCGAGGAGGTGGTCCCTACTCCCAATCTTACCCATCCAAAATATCCTATCACTCCAGAAGCAGCGCAAAGGTCCTTACAGGACTAGGTGCAATTTTCTAAGTCTCTTTCCTAAGTGAACAAAAAAAAAGTAATCACAATAAGTGGTGTGCAAAAGAAGCCGCTTTGGCTCATTTTAAAGCTGTTAGATTACAATTTCAATTAAAAATTATAATCAATTGGTTAAAAAGTAAGTGTAAAAATTGTTTTTGGATAATAAGTAAAACACACAAGTAAACCATCGCTCAACAGGTGAATTGGTAGTTTATCAAAATTGTCATACCCTCAATGTGCTATGAAAAAGGAATTTCATCTGAAAATGACTTCAATTATATAAGCTCAGACCTGTAGGATGTACAAAGAGAAGTAGATCTTAATTGTCTACAGTAGCTGTTCATGCTCATTGTGGTGAAACAGTTGATCTTATACCTTTAGGTAAAACATGTAAAAAGTGGTCTGATCACATAGAGCATTTGATGAAAACAAGTATTTTCTTGTCCTTCAAAAATATTTCATCCAGGTTGTTAATTCCACTTTTTTAACATTAGTTATACAGTTTGTGACAAAGTGGTAGCAACTAAGGAATTTTGTTATAAGAGTGTTTTCATACCATCATAGCATTTCAAAATTAATATTTGATGGACCTAGTGATGTGTTAACCCTATGAAGAGTTGATCAACATGGATACAGTGAAAATCTAAAATATGTACAGTTGTACACCTCTATGTAAAGTTATGTATTACTTAAAAAACTTCAATGAGATACAAACAAATTATTTGACATAGGTAATTAAATATAGATGGCCTTAAAACACCAGTCACTTATAGTTTCCAAATGCTAATTAAAACAATTTTTTTATGCCGTAGAAAATTTTTATATTTTAATTACTTGTGTAATGTATAAGCTCATTAAATACCAACTCAAGCATTGAATTCAAGTTGGTTATAATTAAATATTAATTAAGTATTTACATAATGATTAATAACAACTGTCAATTTTATATATTTTTAAATGGTAAAAGGGGGGTCAAAATATATAGAAATAATACACATGTGGTCCATAAGAGTGTCTTATATCCTAAATCCATTTTTGTCACTATTTTACTTATATTACAAAATGAATGAATTATTTAAAAGCTTTAGTAGAAAGAAGCCACATTTTTAGAGACAGCAAAACGTTATTTTCCTCATGTAATCGCTTTTCTCCTACAACACTCAAATAAAATGTTAGTATGTATGTATATGGTGGCTTTGATATTTGTCACTGAATATTCAGGTAAAATCCTTATACGTTTAAAACAATTTAAATCAAATATGTCAGAGTGGCTTAAGATTAAGGAATTTAATAGTGTTGAGGAATATATGATATGTGATATGCTGTAAATAAGAAAAAATATGGATACTCCATAATTTATTATAAATTTTAGATTTTAATTCCATGTCTCTTTGTGTTCTTAATGTTTTATTTATTTGAGTAGATTTGAGTATTTATTCTAACAGATATGACTGGAAACTAGTGCATATTTATACAATATCACTCGAATCAGACTGAAAAATTGTTATTTTGACGAAGCCTATTGTAATCTTTGGAGTACTTAATGGCCAATAAAACTTCTGATTTATTATAAAATGAAAAAGTAATTTTACAGATGGTAGTACAGTTTTAATTTTATATTAAACTTTATAAAATTTACTCAGTTGTTTTGCTAAATTTCAAAGGGATGTCAACTTATTACTTGTTACGTATTTATCTACATACTTAGTTGCTTAATAATTTTGAATCATGTAGTCATTGAAGAACACAGTAATGAAATACATATGGACATATATTAGAGTGGGATTTGACACCTAAATAAGACAGGTACAAATATACAAGTTTTACATTAATTAATGTTCTACAACAGGGGTGCCCAACCTTTTTTACCCAAGGGCCACATTTTAAAGCCTTTATGGTCAGGCAGGCCAACATCCCAGGGGATTTGGAACCCCAAACAAAACGTATTGCCCGGGGTTTGTTACAGAAATCTTGTGCAAAATATGAGTTTTAAGGTTATTTGGCCCTTGTTTCCTGATTATTGTACTTTCTTATTATTTATTAGTTGTTAGGTAAAGGTTTATAATATATTATGTTTTTAGGTTCTTTTAGTAGAAATAAATATAAACCCAGACTTTTGGATGTTTGCTCTAATTCTGAGGGAACAATAAAAAAAGTCACCAATAAATTGAATACATCGATTTTAATAAATCCTACTAGGATACTAGGACATACAAATTACGTGGTGAGTGGTGACCTTGAATTGGGTAGGGGTTACGTCGCCGCACCGCGCGCTGTGTCGTGCTTTAGGCTAGGGACACACAGTCCCGGTTACCGGGATGCCGTCCACCGGGTTGCCGGTAAACGGTTTGTTGTGTGCTGGCCACACAGTCCCGGCGATAAACATCAAGTTGTCTCTCAGTTAACCTTTGAGTGTTGTTCGGAACGAATCATGCTATCCAAAGTGAAGTTAGTTTGTTGTTTAGAGGCTCTAAATGAATTACCAAAACAACGAAATAGGGTACATTGGGTTCATCCATTTAATGTAGATGCTAAAGCTGAAAAAAGATTTAGAAAATTTTACGAGAGTATTCGGACTTATGAAACAAAGTTTTTCGGCTTCTACAGGATGTCAATAAAATCTTTTGACGAACTGTTAGTGTTATTTGAGGCGACACATAGCAAGAAAAAATACAAACAAAAGATTATCAGTAAGTGCAGAAGAAACGACACCACTGACACACAGACTTGACTGGAATCGGGACCCGGCGGCCGGCACTGTGTGAGCACGCACGACAGATATCAAGTGTTTTGTATTGCCAACCCGGTTTTCACCGGCTGCAGGGCTCCCGGTCACCGGTAGCATGCTTGCCGGTCTGGACCGGCACGCTTTTTGCCGCACAGCACCGGCATTGTGTGTGCGCTCTTCAACAAACTATATGTTCTCATCAATCCCGGCCGGGATGCCGATCACCGGCATCCCGGTAACCGGGACTGTGTGTCCCTAGCCTTACGCGCGCTCTACGCTCTATTCGCCGGCCGGCAGCCACCACCGTAGTCAGTGAAATCTGTCTGCAACTACTTCTTTCAACACTCATACTCCACCAAATGAATACGGCTCGTTCTACGTGAAATCGGCTGGACTGCTTGGTTCTCAAAATTTGTATTTATTTAATATTTCAAATGCTTGTAAACAAATTTGGTTGTTTTGTCAACAAGGCGGGCCACATAAAACTGACTCGCGGGCCGTAGGTTGGGCAGCCCTGTTCTACAAGTACAAATACTTTTATCATTTAACATATACATTACGACAGGCACATTCTGAAGTGTCATCACTTACACAGAGTAACAGATTTGATGATGGTAACAAAGATTACTCAGAATCTCTGATGTGTCTCCTGCCATGTTGGCAATCTCCTTGCAGCGCTGCGCGATGTCATCCATCACGGGACAGGATTCATCTAGAAAATAACAACTTTGCAATCATTTATCACATCCATTTCATTAAGAAAACTACATATCAGTTAGTAGAACAATAGTAAACTGTCATTAGGCCTTCAGTACAACTAAAACTAAATGTCTCAAATTTGAAATTCAAAAAGATCATGGACCCTTACCACAAGATCTCTATATTTTAGAGCTAAAATAAAGCTTTATATTTTATACTAGTATTTGAAAACTTGAAGTATTTTTCCTACCAAAACATGTAACGAAATCAGACAACATTAATAATAGTGTTGGTTTTGATTTATACCATATAAACAGTTCAAAACAGTATGGTTTTCAGAGAGCAACTTCCAAATTGGATACCTCTCATGGTATATAATGTTGGTATCAACTGACCCTCGCTCCAAGGAACTGAATGGGTGCGCCCTGAAGAGTGAATAACACTGATGCCATTGTCCGATTCTTCCTTCTTCTCAAGTTTGCCATCTGGAGGTGACCCAGCTTTTTCCTTCTTGACAGCAACTCTCTTATCTTTTTGTTCAGGGACATCTGTAATAAAGACAGTTAAAATTACCAAATTGTTCACAGATCAAACTATTTTGTTTGACACACTTAAGACTGATCTGCAGATATGAAAAAATAACAAGCCAAGATAGAGACTGACAATGGAAAAGTTTGGACCTGTAATGTTAACAGTAAATTTGATAAATGAACTCACCAGTAGGGGAATGTGTTGTGGAGTGTAAAGGAGCTGAGGCTTTCTGAGCAGCAATGCTAGACTTAAACTCGCTAAGGGCTTTCCGCATCTTCTCCAGACTGTAGGCGGCAGCTAGCTGAGCGATAACTCGATCCTTGACGGCCTGAACCTCCTCTGAGTCAGTCATCCCTTCATGGGCTCCTGTGTACTTCAGAGCCTGGTCCACAATCATGTCTTCCATAGCTCTCAACTTGGCATCCATGTCATCTGAACTTTTCTTATCAATTTCAAAGTGGGTTTTATCATCATGGTTGTCACCAGGGTCTTTAATAGCTCTAGCAGATATTGAGTAAGCCTTTAAGTACTGATCTAACAACCACCCATCGTTTCCTGGCTTATTTGCTGATTTTTTACGTCTCTTGTCGATTCCAAAGTAATCCGACCAATTGACTGACTTCTTTGTCATTTCCAGTGGTTTATGTTGAGAGTCAATACTGGTCTCTTCTTTCTGTCCTGATCGTTTCCTATGTGCATGGGAGTTATGGCTGTGATCTGACATTACTTCACCGGAAGAGGGTTTTAGAGCTGTTAGAAATATTTGGTTTGTCATTGTTTGAGCTATTATTATTTGTTTCAGATGGTTTCAAATGTGATTTTTGTGTGCTGTTTGGATTCTGGTTTGCCTTTTCTTTTGTGCTATCAGAGGGAGAAAATATATCATTCAGTTCTCTCGCAACTTTTGGATCTGTTGTATCATCTGTTGGATGATTTTTTACATTTTTCTTCCTACGCGAATTGAAATGATCATTGCTTGAAGTCTTATGGTACAAAACAGCTGGGCTCGTGTAGTAGGAAGATGATCTCTTGGCAATCGGGTAACGTTTTGCAACATTATTAAAGTGTTCATTGTAAGTATTGCCTCTCCAAAAGCGCTTTTTGTGATGATTAGTATTTTTAATTGCCTGTTCATCCATTAACAACTTAGCTACATCTGCATCTCTCTCCTCATCAGGGATATCTTCTTCACGCATAGATTCCAATGTGTCTGTGTGACTATTTAAAAATTTTAAGGCATGTAAAAACTGGTCACTGGGTGGCTTAGGATTATCAGACAGCCTTTGTCTATCACGTTTTACCCATGCTAGTGGTGAATTGAAGAAATCATAGCCCATATCGTAGTTGCCACCATGCTGCCGTTTCTTCTCTTCTTTATGGTTTAGGTAATCTAGTATTTCTTCAACATCAGTTTCAGACAGATCTTCTGGATCAAAAGTTTCAGGATTGCTATCTTGGTACTTCTCCCAAACAGAATTCAACATGGATAGATATTCGTCAGGATCATCATCATTATCTGGAAAGTTATCGGTATCCCTATTCAACCCACCAAAACTTTTCACTAAACTTTGGGCGTTTCGTGTAGGGCTGTTTCTTGAGGGCTTAGATGAAAATCTTTCCCGGAAAGATGATGGAACTACGTGAGGATGTTCTCCGTTTTCATAATATTGTTCAGAATTTTCCTTATCAAAGTACAAGTTTTGAAGTATGTCAGGTAGATCATTTATATCCCTCTCCCGAAACACTGATCTTTTTGAGTCTGAATTTTTATTCTCGTACTGGTATCTTTGAGGATCTATGCCATCTGAATTATCCATGTTTTCCTCGATATAGTCTAAGATAATATTTTCAAGGTCTACTCCAGTGGGATGGTGGTGAGTTTCAACTCCAGGACTGTGGCTTCCCAACTCACCCTCTGGAGCTGGAATGGCATCGAACACTCCAGCTGTCTTAGGGGCCAAGAGATTTCTGGTAACCATAACCAATGTCTTCAGGCTGTCCATCAACTGAAAAAGAATTGAATTTTCAATACAATATAATTATTATCATGTATAAGTGAGCCTTAGTTAGTTAATAGATTTTTAATTTTAATTTTGAAAGTTGAATATTTTCAGCTTATATTTTTGCTTCTAAACAGTTGAATTATAAAAATAAGTCTGTTTCTTTTTACAGAGACTTTGTCTCATATGCTTCAGAGTAACAAAAATATATGTCCTAGGCATTTTAGCACTGTGGAGCCACACTTTTTAGAACTTTTGAATATTAAAAAAAATAACAGACAGTTTTTACAATGTCTTTTATCTGGAGCTCTAAATGTTAGACAGAATGTTCTTTAATAGTAATTACAATATTCAATTAAAAGTATTGTTATAAGAAATTTGAATTAAATTTAAAACACTATTACATTTAACATATGATGGTTTTTCAAACATGCATTAAAAGTATCTTACTACTACACAAGTTTTATACATAGTTGTATAACATGGTTCAGTTGATGTATAGTTAGGGTTATTTGGAAAGTATATAGGTATGAATCTCTCAAACATCAAATCGTACATTTAAAACACTGACTTCCGGCTTGTATTGCACGATAAAAAACGATGTCATTTTTACTGATATTATTAGTGTACAGTGTTAACAGAGTTTAAAAACGATTAATTGGTCAGAATTTTATGAGACCAAGGACGAATGGTTAAATGGTTAAATTGATGAACCAGCGACCAGGCTAACCATCATAGAGAATTTAGTCATTGCCGTAAAATGATAGGTTCTTGAAGACAAAAATTCCTCAATTTTAAATATAAAGATGGAATTTCAGTATGCAAGTAGAAACCCCTTCTATTAAAAGTAGCAATTTGGTAAATTGTGTCCATATTGGCTTCCAAACTGTTTGCTAGGGAAACTGCTTAGTTAAATCGGCTTTGAATTGTTTTCACTATGTAAAAATACTGAGTGTCCCACGAAGAGGTTTAAAGTTTGATTTGATATTACTTGCCCATTTATGCACCAAACATTTTCAAACTCTAAACAATTAATAAATTACGTTTTAAAATATTCTGTGAAAATTAAAGTTTCCTAACAATATTGTAGAAACAAAATGGTGACATCAAAAATTTTACCATTTTGCTTCCGATAAAAATTTATGACTTGAATTACCTGATTTGATTACTGCTTTACGGTTTTAAAGAACAGCTGTTGAATAACGCTTATTGTTGAAAACAGCTGTTTGATTGAAGAATATTGCTTGTGCTATAAAAACATAACCTAACCTCCTCCATTACAGTTTTACTAATATTGAAGTTGAAAAATGGTTTTTAATGTTGAACAAAAAGTAAAGTGTTGTGCGTGGGCTATTGCTTTTGGCAACATTACAGAAGTAATTAGACAATTTCAGGTTGCCTACCTAGGAGTTGAACCACCTAGCAATCAACAATAAATAAGAGGAAAAATCTTTTGTTACACACCGAAGAATTTCTTTGTAAGAGCTTAGATTCATTTGTTAAGTGCTGTTGTCAGTGTGTCACTGTGGATGGATTACAGTTCGAATAACTGTGGACTGTAATTATAGGTTTTTTTAATAGGCTACGTTCTAATTTTCTGATTGAAATGTTTTATTTCTCTAGAATATGGCAATAAATAATTGTATAAAACCAAAAATACTGTTTTTTTAGTATATTTTTTCAAAATGCCACAATTTTGTTTCAAAAATTGCTAGAGAGCTCAAATTTTTACAGAATATTTTTAAAACCTATTTAATGAATTGTGTAGAGTTGAAAATGTTCGGTGCATAAATGGGCAAGTAATATAAAATCAAACGCTTAAACCTCTTCGTGGGACACCCGGTATACTCGTACACAACAGTTGAAAGTCGTTAACATTTACCATCACCATGCCGAGGATACATGACACGAGGGCGGAAGTGGTCGAGGTAGTACAGCGTCGGATCCGCCAGATCACGCTGGCGTCGGTTGATAGCTTCCAGAGCACCCCGCAGACTGTCGCTGTCCGCTAGCTGCTCCCCGTGACAGATCCCGAGACAAAGGGCCGTCACCGCCCACAACCACGTCATCTTGTATAACCTTACCAACATATACAGGTTTTGGTAATAAAGCTGATAAAGTGTGCAAACGGAGGGAGGAAAGGCATGGGATTAAAATACTAGCTGTTGCCCGCGGCTTCGCACGCTTTTCGTAAGCTTTGCCTTCGTATGAGCACTTCTGGTTCAAGTGAATTATATTTCCGACGCCGATGTAGAGTTTGCCTTGTTGCCATGATCAAGTAAATCTGTCAAAAGTGTAAGTTCATAGCCATTGTACACGTACGTGTACTTTATTCTACAGTGGTCTAACACTGAAGCTTTAAGTTCAACCAGAAATTTATTTTAAAGACAAATATACATAATATATAACTTAGCGCCTTCAAATAGTCTTTTGCTATTTAATATACGTAACTGTCTCGTAATTGCAGTTTATAATGTGCAGGCGCTTTGAAAACTGTTATGTTTTGCAGCGCCCCTTGGTGGCGAGTTACATCAATGACCATAGCGTATAAACCTTCTCCGTGGAAAAATACATATACATACAAATTTTCATAATGATCATTCAAATAGTTTCATAGTCTATCAATGTCATTTATACAAACATTCTCTTATAAAACAAACACACACACACACACACACACACACACACACACACACACACACACACACACACACACACACACACACAAGGAGTTATAAGTGGACACAGAAACTTATTTTGGATTCATCGAGCGTTGAGAGTGTTTTATATCGCGCCTTACTGTTTGCCCGAGACACTTGGTCAATAAATTAAAGTCTGGTTCTATAGTGTTTGTAGCTTGTATTATTTTTTAGTTATGTTAAAATGGAGAACCTTTCCTTCGTGATCAAGAACATATACGGTCAAATTGTTCACAGCTAAAAAACCCAGTGTATTGTAAATGTGTATATTTCGTTTGGCAGTGTCCACTAATCGTAACAGTGATAAGGCATTTACAACAATATAACAGCTGAAGCAGCCGGTCGGGAGACTGCATGTTATAACCGGCTGTCACACGTCACGTCAGTGCTAGGAGGTGGATTAACTCCAAACTTCGATAAATCCACTATAGTAAATGTCAATATAGACGCCTTTACAATCCACCCGATTGAGACTTCCATGCGTTCCAAAAATCATTGTATTGAAAGGACGGGTGATGGACTAATATATGGTAAAGTGTATTTTTCTTTCAGGGGAGGCCAACTTGGCGTGAGTGAGTGAGAGATGGAAAAAGAGAACAGTAAAGTTGTGTCGATACAGATTTCCGAAACATAGAGTATTGACACAAGTTCAATTGTAATGTTGAAGGTGGAGCTTGTATTGGTTACTTGTTAACTTATTTATATCGAAACACACAAACCAATATTTAAAACTTTTATTTTTGTGAGGCCTTTCGATAGCAAGGCTATCTTCGTCAGACACATCACAAAATAACAAATGACGAAGATAGCCTTGCTATCGAAAGGCCTCACAAAAATAAAAGTTTTAAATATTGGTTTATGTGTTTTGATGTAAATAAGTTAAGTTCAATTGTGTTTTGAGTGCACGATGTGGTTTATTGTGTATGCATATTTCGTGCCATTAAGATAAAAAAATTTTGATGGTATCGTTTTTGATGAAAACAAATTGTATTATTTTTTCATTGTTATAATACTTTAATTTTGGTAAAAAATTAATTTTAAACTGTGAAATCAGTAATATTCAGACTATTTTCATATGGTTACTGTATATGGACCCCACAATAATTTTCGTTAAATTGGAAGATATAAAAGGAAGTCTAATAATTAGACTTTAAATTAGCTGTCTGATTGTTCTTAAGATAAAAGAATTGGTTTTTTTTTTTTTTTTAGGGAAATGCATGTTTACGTTAAAGACTTTTAAATTATCCGCGTCGATAGAAAATTGTAGGAACATTTTTGAAAAATCATGTATGCAGGTCTTTAAACCTCGTATTTTATACGATCATCATAATAGTAAGTAAAAAAAATTCCAATCAAAATAAATAAAAGACACATTACTTAGTTTCGGCCAGTTAAGTAAATTTTACTCCGTACGGACTAGTTTGACTGAAATGGCCAACAGCGTACTTTGTTAATTTCGTTAAAAGAAGGCATTAAGTTAATCAACCCATTTAAACTTAACTACTCTTGTTCCAGGACGTTATTACGCGTAATTAACCGCAGCAGTTGGAAGTTTATTGCGTCGACAATCTATCCAGAACGTTTAATAAGAATTTCCTCGTAATTAGATCCTAAGTTATTAAAACTTAACTATTAAAAAGTTAAAAGCCGACTGATGAAATATTGTTTGATCAATTTCAACCCCATCAGACGTGTGTGGGCTTCGGTGTTGTGGGAGGGGGAGGAGTCCACTCCTACCTGACCATATGGCAAGTTGTTTGGAAGGGCGTCCACAAATCAACATTGCAATGCAACTCCAAATTATGTTTTCCTTTGAAAATTGCATGCAATGAAAGTTTGAAAGGTCTCTATTAGAAGAATTGAAAAAAGCCTTATTTAAACAGAGATAAACATATATTTTCAGGACCAATATTTTCAGTTAAGAATTAATTAGTTCCGAATTATTTAATCACAACTATTTATAATAAGTTTCTTTTTATTAAATGCACAGATATTTACGTAAAATGAGGGTCGTTCAATAAGTTCTTAGAAAATACTAGAGATGGCGCCTGTAGGATTGAGAAAACAATTTTGTTCCTAAGCAGCATTGTTGACTAGACAACTGTCAAAATTCCAGCTAGATCTATCGCGTAGTTTCGTTGCTATTGAAGACTGAAGTTAAAAACTTTTGTTTTTTTATAATAAAGGGAAAAAGTGAGTTTCGAGCGGTGATGAAACATTTTTATTTGAAAAGCTTAACGCCGAAAGAAATCAAATCTTAGTTGGATACTGTTCATGGTACATCTGCTCCTGTGTTTGCAACAGTTTAGAATTGGGTAAACAAGTTTAAACGTGGCCGTTCATCTACAAATGATGAAAATCGATCGGGACGACCAGTGGAAGTGTCTACTACCGAAAAAATATAAAATTGTGGTCAGTCAATCATGGCCTTAAGCTCCATATTAGTAAGGGTTCAGTGCTCAACATAGCAGCACCTCATGTGCTGCAGCTTGTGAGAGAAAACTCTGAGCAAGTCATGGTTAATGGCGAGAGCCTGGAAGTAACGGACACAGTGATCACTCTTGGAGTGTTGCTGGACAGCGATCTTTCGTTCACAGATCACGTGACTTCTGTCTGCCAGCACGCTTTGGGGACGTTAAACGGGCTTTACCGGTTCAGATCCTTGCTGCCTCAGACTTCTCAGTTGCAGCTTGTCAACACTTTCATTCTGTCAGTGTTCTACTATTGCCACCCAGTCTACGGGAATAGCATTTTGAAAGAGGACGCTGAGCGGATCCAAAAAATCAAGAAATAAACGAGACAGGGTATTCGCTCATCATACAGCAGCCAGTCTGATGCCTATGGAGGCTGTGCGTAGAACACTGACATGCTGCATGGTTCACAAGACTTCTGACACTGGGGAGCCGTTGTACCTGTATGGGTGGTCCTTTTTCCGGAAGGAGGTCTGCTTGCGTGGCACTCGTCAAAGCAAAAGACTCCACTTCCCGAAAGTTCGCCTTGAGCTCAGGAGGAGGGTTTTTGGTTATTTCGGACCGGGGTTGTATATCACCCTCCCTGTGACCTTAAATCGCTGCCTTTTTCTAGTTTTAAAATATACTTAAGCAATGGTTTTAACGTAAATATCTGAATGTGTTATTTTTTTTCTTAATTGAATCTTTTGTAGAAATGTTTTAAAAGTTAATTAATGTAGTGTAGTTTTAAGACACCTTGAACTTTAATAATTATATTTGTAATGTAGCCTTGACTGGACATATTTTGAAGAAAAAGAGAAAATCGCTCAACAATAAAGGTATTTTTATTTATTTATTTAAATTATTTAAAAAATCCGGGAAATTATTTTGAATAATATGAGAAATTAAGGTACGTGAAATAGCTGGGGCTACAGGGATATCACAAGGTGCAGTTGCTTCAATTTTGCATTAAAAAGTGTTAGTCAAAAAGATTTTCGTGAGATGGGTGCCGCGTTTGATAACCGAAGACAATAAGAACAATCGTGTGGTCAAGTCTGAGGCTATTTTGGCGATCCTGCGTCGCAATCCTACGTAGGTTTTTCGTCGATACATCACTGTCGATGAAACATGGTTTCACTGCTACACTCCAGAGACAAAAAGACAGTCACAACACTGGATTTCTGACGGTGAACGGAGTGAAGGCAAAGACAGTGAAATCGGTCGGCAAGGCGATAGCTACAGTCTTCTGGGATGCACAGGTTGGGAGTGCCGATGGCCGAGCGGTCTAAGACGTCGGACTTTGAGTCTGAGTTAGAGATAGCGCAGGTTCAAATCCTGCCTGTGACCGTTGCACTTTTTATCAGTACCATTGACCTTGTACTGTATCGACTCTCCCCCTTATTCTGTTTGATAAGATCCTCGCACAGGCCAGTGGCCCATGAGGACGGGCAGAATAAGGCTTAAAAGGGGATCGGCTTCTCCTTAAAAAAAAAAAAAAATCATTTTCATTGACTATTTGGAAAAACTCAAGACGATAACAGGGGTGTAATAACGTTGTTAGACAAGTTGAGAGAGGAAACCAAAGAAAAACACCCACATATATAGAAAAAATCCTCTCACCATGACAATGCACTTGTACATAACTGAAAAGTTATGGTGGCCAACATGGCTGAGTAAAAGTTCGAAACGTTGCAACGTCCACCGTGTTCGCCAGATTTGGCTCCCAATGACTTTTTCCTCTTTCAGAATTTGATTAAATGGCTTTGTGGACGATGATTTACATCAAACTAGGAGGTTATTGAGCAAATGTATGCTTATTTTGAAGAACTTCCCAAATCGTATCTTTAAGCCAGCTAAAAATGTTTGGAAAAATTTATAGAGCTGAAAGGAGATTATGATCTTTTTCTAAGGACTTATTGAACGACCCTCGTACATAAAAGGTAACTTAACATTTAAATACCATATATATTTGCTAACATAATGTTCATAAACTAAACGCAATTATGGTGGTATTAAAAAGATACTTGCTGATTTAGATATTATTTTCTAACAAATACTACCGACAATGAAAGATGGTAAGGCGCCCCCAATGTATGAGAGCTCAAATTCTTTTCAAAAATAAGTACTTTAAACTTGTCAAACACTCATAACGTATTATAAGAACATAAATAAGGTGAATTGTAAAGTGGCAACAATTTTTTCAAATGGGGTGGAAGAGAGGGTGAGATTTTCACTATTTTTTCCAACGGCTTTAAAAAAGGTTCTATGAACTTTTCCCGAAAATGCGTTTTAAAATACCAATCAACTTTCAACAAGCAATAATTACGTTTGTATTGGGTCTGAATATTTCATGAATAAGCGATGTTTTTTGGTTTTTATAAGCTATAATTTTACTTTCTAGGGATTTTTTGATTAAATGCATATTTTTACAGTTATTCGTTAAAAACCGTGTGAAAAAGTTGGATTTTTTGCCAGAAAACCGACAACTGCACTCGCGAATAAGTTGAAAAGTGACTATAAGAAAAAACTTCATAGTACAAAAGTGGCTTTTAAAATTATTGATTTCCGCACTCATTTTCAATTAAAATTTCTTACCCCCCAAGAAGGGGTGGCATCCATCCCCAGGTAAAAAGCAACCCCTTGCACAGGATAGACTTTGAAATAGAGGACAAGCAGAAGCTTAATCCAAATGTTTATGAAAATCGGTGCTGTATGGGGGAAAATGTTCATAGACTGGACTAAAGGTTTTGTTGTTTTTGAAGATGGTGGTAGAGGGGGTGATAACGTGACTTACGAGTTGAGAATAAATTAATAACAGCCTGCACTTTGGTGGCGGTCGCTTTAGCGATATTTTTAGATTACAAATTATTCCTTTTAAGAGTAGTTCAGTTAGATCCATAGAGTTAGTATGACAGAAGTTCAAATGAGATATTCTCTAGGTAATGGTGATTTCTTATAGAGCCTGAGCTGTCACGAGATGGATATGAATGATGGATCGTCAGAGACGTAGAAGAAGACGGTCGCATTAAACTGGAGACACTTTCTTAGAAAGAAATACTTGAATGAAATAAATGAATGTAAGGATAATAATTATTAACTTAAGCTACATTATGTGAAGAAAACTCGGTTGCTCCGCCGTGCTTGGAGATCGTGTCAGAAACAAAGTAGTGCACTCAATTGTGCACCAATGAGACAATGAGACTTCCACTTCACCCATGTAGGTGTCTCAGATGTCGAAACGACATAAATGGTTCGTTTTGAGCTTCTACATCGCCGACTTTCTTTGGATCTTTTCAGACAAACATGACTCCTGATTTCAGGAGTCAAGTCTGAGACAGCGTCAGATACAAGACGCTACAATAAGAGAAAGGTGAATTGGAGCCAAACTCAACATTCAAATTGAATCAACCCTTCTTACTATAGCTACGTTATGTGTATTAAACTAAAGCCAACATTATTCATAATTAAGAACAACAAGATTATAAGAATTTATTGTTAAACAAATCGACATGTTTAATATAAGGTACATTATAGATCCCGGATGATTGTTTGAATACACTTTTAATCTAAAAGATTTAAACAGTTTTAAATTCAGTGGATTTGACATTTTCTCTGCCTATCCGTTTGTTTTACGATTTCAGTTAAATATTGGAAGATGGGGTCCACCGTTGTTTGCCCTGGAGTCCGTCTGCAAAATCTTGACACACGTACCGAAAATTGCCACGATTTCTAGAAATTTTTCTCTTCTCTACAGGTAAAAGAGACCGATCAACGTGCAGGAGTAATGTGTTTGTCATCCGATTGAATTTGCAAGCTAGATACATTATTTGTATTAAAATAATAACACTACGGACAACTTAATACTAACGATTATCATAGAATTATAATAGTTTTTATAAATTTTAATATATTATCTAATGATAAAACAACTTAAATCGCCAGAAGAATTGTGATCACAAAGTGATAAAGGAATACATCTAGAATTGCGTAAAATAACAATGAAAATCTTAGTACATACCGGTTGAGACTGCAGTTTAAATATAGAAGTAATGAATTGCAGGAAAAATCCTACTATTCGCAAACTTAATTGATCAGAAGTTTTGACCACAGACCGCTCAGGGCATAATAGAACTAAAAAGTAATTTTAAGCTTCGAGATATATACATTTGTGGTTTGAATTAAAGCAAAGTAATTTCTTATTTTACCGCCGTACCCGCTACACTGCGCCATTGGCAATTTGAATGGTTCAGAATACAAATCCAAATAAACGGAGTTTTCTTTTCACAAAGCAACGAAAATATCAATCACCTTATTACATTATATCCTAAAGCCCTAACGAGTAAGTTAAAAGTTTAATGAAACGGGATGTGCAAAAATATTAAATATACAGCAATAAAGAAGTTCAACGAAACAGCGGTTTTACGTTTTCACAAAAAAAAAAAAAAAAACATTTAGTGTTAAGTAAACTTAAATTAATTATCACAATTAACTTGTAATTTTCCACTATGTTAAAATTTTTACTCTCCCAGTGAAAGCATTGCTCTAACGTTGAAGTAAACACCTTATACTCATAAATTCATTTCTATCACGCCAATTGAACAGGTTGGGTTTATCTGTTTTGCAACGTTATACAGTATATGGATAGTGGTAAATAGATATGGATAACCTATAATGGATATGGTACAATGACAAATAGTCACAACATTGTGTTTGTTTGTAGCGACTTATTACCAATAGCCTGTCCTAATTTGAAATTTTATCAGCAAGATTGGAGTAGATTGGATGAGTTTGCTTCCAGTAAGTTCATGATTAAGCCTTGGAATTGTATAACCCTAACAGTTTTATTCCTTGGTCTAAAGATCTGGTCTATTGCTATGGAAGTCGAAAAAAAATTAAAATATAGAGCATCTGTATGATCTATGTTTCGATAAGCAGTGCTCTACGAACATACGAGGACTATCAAAAATCTGTCCATTGCAAACATCATCATTATTTGTTTGACGGTGGAAGGATTGTAATTCCAGACATTTCACATCGTTTAGTGATTCATTACAATCATTATGCTGATAAAGTATGCAATACAATGATTGTATTGTATCACTGAGTGATGGCAAATGTCCGAAAAAATCCTGTTTCCTTCACCCTCATGATGGAATTCCAGGAAGACCTTTTTGCATTTTCGCCCATCTTCAAACCCCAAATCCATCATAACCCAAATAGATAGACGGTACATAATAATCCTCAAAACTTTTTGATGCCTTTGAACCAATAATATGTCTCAAACATAAGTGTGTAAATGGTTTGCAACCTAACGAAGATCAAATATTCAGAAACCACTTTATATGCTTATAAATGTTTTAAACTTTTAAGACTTGAAGTTTATCATATCTTGCACTGTATTCTGACAGAATTTCATACATTTTGAAAGTTGCTTGATCTTTAAGTCCGCACAACTTCTTGGATATATATGTCAATTATTTTTTAAGAACTCTTCCTCGGTTTCAACTGTCTATATCGATGATGAGGTTGTCACTAACTAATGCTGTACTTAAATTTTGTAAAGTACTTTGATTCCAAATATAAATCTATTGGTGAAGACGTGTGTCATTTTACCTCTCCACACGAGGATGACGCAATGAAAGACCGTTTCACTATCACAATGTAATGGCATCGTCTGTTGTAAGTGCCTGGGCCTCCAAGTAAAGCAACGCGATCAAGTTGATACTATTTACTTTGATTTGCAAAAGGAGTTCGGCGGAGTTCACGTCGCCTTATTTTTTAAGATAGCAACTAACTTTTGAAATTCTCTCGTTATTATTTGGTAGATCAAACCTTTTAGAAAGAACATTTACAGTTTAGTATGGTGGAGTGTACTAGTTTCGTTACCAAAAGTCTTATATTTGGGACCACTGTTCTTCTTATTGTTTATCGGTGGCATATGAGCTATACTGGACTGTGATATTAAAATTATTATCCTGACTATATTAGCATCTCTCTTCTGAACACAAAAAGTAGAGATTATTTAGTTCTGTAATTAGCCATTGTTTTTGTAAGATCAGTTGAAATCAAACCCTAAACCTCATTAAAACAGTGATAAATTGATTAATTTACTCGTAAGCCTAACCCTCAGTTCTTTTTATATGCCATCAAAGGCTATAGGATTAAGAGGAAGAACATAGTGCAGAATATTGATGTTCTCATGGGTCTCAAGGAATTTACGATAGGACAGTGTAAAAATGACATGTGAATTATGGCATTCTCGCGCTCGGCTTTCATTAAGTAAGACCTTATTTTCTTTTCTGTTAGTGGTCTGTTTTCATTGGCTAGGGGATCGTTGAATGTTAGCAACAATGATTAAACAATAAACAAGACAAATGTGATTACCGACCTCATAAATGACATTCTGAGAACGCCTATAAATAAAACTTAATATCAAATCATAAGACATACATGTAAGGAATACCAATTTTCATATTTACTTTTTTGGCTTTGTTGGGTCACGTTCTCCAGGTAAACCAACGTATGCATTTTCATGACTTACAATCGCTACATAATTCGAAAGCATAATACATTTTTTACTTCGTTTATTATAGTTTATAAATTCATTGTATCATATTTTGAAAAACAATCATCGTCATTTAAACTGACTTTTTTCTAAATTACACGCATATTACACTTTAACATATAAAAATAAAGTATTCACTATCATATAGAGCCTTGTAACTTTCTAATTATTAACATGTATCACATAATGTATTGTATGTACGTAAATAACCACGTTTATTCGTTGAACTTGCACTTAAAAATATTGTAGTAATAAAAGGTCCAGTGTTACAGCAATTACGTTTACTGTATGTTGCTTGTTGCTTTAACAATGTTGTAAAAGTTAAATCATAATTCAACAGGTTCTTGCGTGATTGGAGCGAATTTCTAAAAGTTATGCACTATGACAGATATCAGTATGCACTGTAATAAATAAAAATTATACATCAGCATAGTATGCGTCAATACTGCTATAAATAACACTATAATACTAATTATAACGACAAGGATAAGGTTTTGGATATATTTTTCGATATCAGAACTAACGTTTTACTTTTACTATCAATCGCAAGTTTTCAAGTAGTACTTTCATCCCCAGCGGCCTATCATGAACTCTTCAACGGAGTAAAACGTCTTTGACACCAACAGGTGCTTTAATCGAGATTTGAATTGTTTGGGATAAGTTCTGTGTTGTTCATTTCTGAAGTTGTCTCTGCCTCTAGTCTCGTTTTTGGACGTCTCTGCCTTGAACCAATTCGTATTACAATATAGGCCTACAGCAGGGCGATCTCGAGGATGTAGAGACAGAGTTAAAGTTAATGACTCTTTGGAGTTCAATTTCACAAGAATTATGACAGTTTTTTGTGTTCTAAATACTCTTTCAAGTATATTTAGAACAGATTTCCCATAATGTCAAACCATAAGCTAAATATGGACGTATCAGACCACACTAGGCCGTTTTTGGCACAAACATGACCAAATGTTACAAGGTTGCATAGGACATAAATACCAGAAGCAACCTTTGAGCATACGCTTTCAATGTGATAGTCCTCCATAATCAACGTATAGACAAGCAACTTAGTGGATTCAAATTCAGCCGAGAGAGCGTTATCCACCATCACATTGGATAGATAACGTAGATGATCCACTTGCTGACAGCTGCGAATTTCATTTCGTTGGATTTTGAACTGTTTGTTTTCAAATTAATTCTTGAAAATGCTAAATGCATAAATTTAACTCAATGAATACCTTCAGTTCAAGATCGTATTTTGGTAGAAGCCTGATACAGCGAATAGTCTCGTTGGCATAATGAATCATCTTTCCATTCTGGATTGAAGAATGCAACCTGTTGGCATAAACGAGGAAAATAATTGATCCCTATCGATATAGGGATCAATTATTTTCCTCATTATTTTTCTCATTTTCGATAGGGACACCGTTAGAGAATTTTCACTTTGCATGACAACGCATTTGCAATCTGGACGCATGCTCTTTGTCTTAAGATAAAAGGAGAGCCAATCATGCGGTGAACCCCGAATGTCACTTGTCCATAAAAGGTGCAAAAGTGTCGCATAACAGCCTAAATCTTTGGAAAGGTCGAACAATATGCTTAGCAAATGTTCTTTCTTTTCCAGGCCATCGACAACATTGTGAATGAGATCTGATATAGCATCTATAGTCGATTTGTGTTTCCTGAACCCAAATTGTTCATGACAGAAAACTTCGAAACAATCAAGAAAATTTCAAGTTGTGCGAAAAAAAAATTTTCTAAGCACGGAAAGAATAGAAATTGGACGATAGTTGCTCGATATGCAAGGTTTATTTTTTTAAAATAAGTGCCACTTTAGTTGTCTTCAATGTAGACGGGAAGATGCCTTGTCCGAACAAGAGATTAATTCATTTTTGATCGATGTTAAAAATACGTGGTTTTGTATAACCACACTGACAGTCAATGTCACTGGAATTTATGTTGTATTTAATTTGTATAAATGGCAATAGCTGAATTTAATTTCAATAAACACTGAATCACAAAAAGTACTTTCTCCGCCGGGACTCGAACCCGGGTCTCTCACTTGCCGGGTAAATGTATTTGGCCGTATCTGTCACATATGCGTTTAAATAACCAAAGTAAGATATGATCGGAAGGCCAAATAACTGTCAAACGACTTTTATTTACATTAATTGAATTTGTATAAATGGCAATAGCCGAATTTAATTTCAATAAACACTTAATTACAAAAAGTACTTGCTCCGTCGGGACACGAACCCGCATCTCTCACTTGCCGGGTGAATGTATGGCCGTATCTGTCACATATTCGTATGCGTTGAAATAACCAAACTAACATATAATCGGTAGACCAAATCGTTTGTTTGGTTATTTAAACGCGTATGTGACAGATACGGCCAAATACAAAATAATTGAATCGTAAAAAATAAGGGATCTGTGGTGTAATGGTAGCACATTCCCCGGCAAGTGCATATTCGGGTTCTATTGAAATTGTATATATATATATATATATATATATAATTTGTATTTGTGGGCTTGTCTTCTAACACCATTTAAGCCCACTCGCTATTAAAATGTTCATGAATAAAGCATAATACTCTTTTGTATATATGATATGTTTTTGGTTTCTAGCAAAATATAATATCTGATATTACTGAAGCAAAACACAAACAATTTAGATTTGTTGTATATTGCACTTAAATATTATTTGTCTAAAAATGTCTGTTAAAATCCACGAGTAGAAAAAAAAGCACTTATTCTAGTTCGCAAATTCAAGTAGTGAATAGTAGCTGCAATGTCTATTGTTATAACACATATTTGTCATGAAATGATTTCATATCATGCAGAGTGAAGGAACCTGTCAATTTGTAATAAATATGTCCCGACGAAAACTCAGATTTGGCGTGTATCCTCAAGAGTATGACAAAACAAGGTCATAGAGATAAGACAATATAAAATGGCTATTATGTCCTGACTACTGTAATGATGACATGACGACATATCCCGCTGTCACTGCAGCATCAGCGTCTCTCGTCATCATAACGATTCTTCATCCGTTTATAATGCTGTTACACAGAACACAATCAAAATGTTATAATAACACGTATTTTATACAGTCAGGTACACGATGACTTGTAAACCATTATTTACACGGATGTACATGCAAACACACCCGGAAATTCACTAGCATCAACAAAAGTTACTTCGTGTATTAACATTCATTAAGCATTGTATCAAATTTTAGGATAGCGGCTAGTCTTATTTCATATGAACACAATATTTAACTCTTATACTGTGTGCATCCTACAACGGTATTTGACTGATTATGGCATGTAAAATTGAAGAGAAAACAGAAAGATGCACGGACAGCTTGCTTTTAATCAATTACACAATTCTTCTTTGAAAATACCTGAAGTTCAACACCCGAACCTCAATCTTTAATAGATTATAATCTAAATCTAATGGGTGGATTAATTTTTACATCAATAATAATGTTATCACTCCATACAAATGAGGAAAAGGAGGCACCGAATCAAAGTGCCGTCAGAACGTCATCCAAAACACATTGCGAAACAATTAATCTTTACGGACATTAAAAACTATTTATAAACAACAGTTAGGTTCGGAAATACATGAGATTTAGAGTAGGTAAAACCTGTGCAAGTTGCTGCCTACCTTATTGCATCGAGTGGATAGAAGCAGCTAGACGCTAGACGATTACTGTCGACAAGGGGTGGTTCGCGCAGGTCACTTTGGATCAATAGCGTCAACCACTCCAGTACCTACTGACACAATCAGCTGTGCCCCTTCCACTTGTAATTACCTAATACAGTACTTGTGTCTGTTCAACATTGGATGCTTCACCAGAGGCAAACTATCGACCAATATCCTTATTGTTATTTGAAAACGTTGATACAGAAGTTATTGAGAATTAAGTTTATAATGTACCAAAATTATTTTTATCTCGGTGGTGAAGCAACAGAAATAATCATTGAACAATATGCAATAGCATTAAACACAAGAAAAACGTATAATCCTTTTTAACTACCAATTGTTCATTCCTCCTTCTTTATCTTTGTCTATGACTGGAAAGGAAAGGAATTCAATAGGAAGAAACACACAGTGCAAACTACTTATTAGATTGTATTTAGCTGTTTTTTTACACCATTCCACTTTGTTCTAAAGTCCAGTTTGAGCCCCATCAGTAACAATTGCACTTGTATATGACTAAATCTAGAACTGATTTTCCAAGGTGAACTTTATGCTATTTTCAGCCATTTGTGTAGCTGTCAATAGTTTAAGCTTGTTTGATCCTTTCTTATCTTATACTAAAATCTACGATTATTTAGGTAAAATCGTGGTTTATTTGATTCTAAAATGTGTATACACAGGGTGTCCAAAAAGTCAGTTAACCGAGTGCAACAAGAACAAACTATGAACATTAAAAATTAATTAAACTTATATAACAAATTTTCGCTATACAATTTGAAAATTCCGGATAGTAGAGGTTATTCAATGATAGGGGTTACTATTTCAATTTATTTTACTCAAAATTAAAATTAATTTAATTAAACAAATAGATGCAAAACTTTTACAAAGATACAGATCGTACAATAGTGTTGAGAATTGTGAAACAAGCAGGATTTTCCGGACATTTGCTCGTTCAGTGATACACAAAACCAGTAAAGTATCAAACCGGTATGTGTTTTTTGTATCATCGAACGGTAGGAAATGTCCGGAACATTTCTGTTTCCTTCTCAATTCTTCCATCGTCAAAAACAAACTTCAAACAAAGAATTGAGAAATTGTACTACAAACAGAGAAAGTTCGATCAAAGTAGTTTAATAGTTCGTACTTTGGAACTTTCACCAAAACGCAAGTCTCTGTAAAACAAATCAAAATTGACCTAGATGCTAATTTTGGCAAAAATATGAAAATCCAATCATTTCCAATGAAATAAAAAATTGTTCTTTACCATCAAAATATTTACTATACTCTGTATGAGGAAAAGTAAAAAAAAATTATAGTTTGCCTGTAAAGTCGGTTTTACGGGCGAAGATTTTACGTGACAACGTCTTTTTCTCGGTAGAATATTTATTGATATGAATATTATTAAATTGCACAATAGGAACAAGGAATTGAATGAAAATAAGAATTGCACAAATTTTAACTATAGAAATATATTTTGTTTACTAAAACATTGTACATAATTTGAAATTAATTAAAATTTGTTATTGTAAATGGTAAAGTTGAATAAAACATTTACTAAAATTGGAATTTGAAATTCTTGCTAAACACAGTTAAATTCTAACTCCGCGCGTGGTGATTGGTCGGTTTAGTTCGTTTGTTTGGTCGCACTGTTATGACAGGTTAGAGGTTATAATTTGTTATTTTAAATGTTTGACTAGCAATACGCGCTGTTTCTTCTCAATCGACTGAATTACGATTGATTGCAGAGTGATTTAAACTAATAATTTACTTAACACTATCAACATTTGTCAATAGTATGACATAACCTATAAACTCAGTTTTCTCAACTTTTGTAACATTTACTAAAATTGGAATTTGAAAATTCTTGCTAAACACAGTTAAATTCTAACTCCGCGCGTGGTGATTGGTCGGTTTAGTTCGTTTGTTTGGTCGCACTGTTATGACAGGTTAGAGGTTATAATTTGTTATTTTAAATGTTTGACTAGCAATACGCGCTGTTTCTTCTCAATCGACTGAATTACGATTGATTGCAGAGTGATTTAAACTAATAATTTACTTAACACTATCAACATTTGTCAATAGTATGACATAACCTATAAACTCAGTTTCTCAACTTTTGTGTCAATCTAACAATTAATCAATCAATCATAGTTTACGATAATGAAATATCAGTGTACAATTATTTTACCTTTATTGTTGTAGTTGTTGTAAATGACGAAATCTAAGCACTCCACATTTTCACGAATAAACATGGTTATCTGCTTTATCCCGTGCGGCGGACCCCACTGGACGGGCATCGTAACGTTACCGGGCGTTACACTTTTTCATGAGTGACTCCGAGCCGCAACCTAATTTAAGACGTTGTCACGTCAAAAAAAGAAATTGCATTGTCAACGAGCTATCGAAACTTTTTCTTATTTACTCCTTTATAACAAAACTTATTTAGAGATCCAACGAACTATGAATACCTCTAGTGACTTGTCTTTGAAGATCTGAAATATGTTTGTTTATTTTTTCCGTAAAATGTTTCACTATGGACAGCAATATTCATAAACTCATATTCACATTATAGTCACAGAGTGTCATTTTTACTGTCCACACACACATCACATTCATTATCGCTGCAATATGATATATTATATATTACGTACGAATATGCTACAACCGTAATGAATAGTGTTACATTTTCCAGATCTTCAAAGAAAACTAAACAAATAGTTTTAACATGTCTAAACACTTGTATCCTAATTGTACTTTGGAAATGTGTTAATTTCTAGATCGGCCTCGCCATTACTGATCCAGCTGTATGTGTTCTCTACACTATAGATGAAATACAGAAATTACATCCCCCCCGTTAACTTATTTAGAAATGAAAATAAAATAAAAATCTATGCATAATGTTCATTCGACTAAATGAAGTTTATCTTGCGTATTTCTCTTATTTGGACCGTACACTGAAATGGTGGTGTTTTGTGGTGAAAGTTGAAATGTGGTCTTTTCAATAGGTCTTTGCTATGTCAATATTTAAATACGTTCAAATAGCAACACAGATCTTGAAGTCAATGTAATTATCTAAAAAAACTCTACCGTGTACGGAAAATGTATTGCCTCTATCAGTGGTGCACCGACGAGGGGGATCGAACGGAATCTGTCTCTCCAAGAGCATTTTATTTCAAAATAATTTATCGCCTTATAGTCTATTTTTAACTAAAAATAATCTATCTGTTGGAACCTTTAAATCAAATCTAAAAATTGAGACTTTATCTCTATTTTAATTTCCAAAACACAGTACCACTCGTATAATTCAGTTTAGTTCAAAGCGATAAATATTTCACCGCCGTCACGCAACAACTAAAAAAAGTGAGGTTATGTCTTACTATTTCTTGTGGCTTTTACCTGAACCTGGTACTTACAGTATCTGATGCGAAATTTACTCGTAATGATTTGAAATCATATGTTACAGAGTACTCCTAAAATGGTCTAGTTACTGTTACTGCTAAACGAGTCCGAGTACTTTGTGTCACGTTAAACGTGTAAAGTATCTGTATCGTGAAAGTAACCTGAACCAGGAACTTTCGGTTTGCGATGACTTGTACTCTTAAGGCGACGAGTACACGGTACAAATTATCTTTTTGGGTAATCCCGATATGATAAGTTGCCATAGTACTTATTATGTTGCCAAGGTCTGAGCAGTTCTGAACTGTCTGTGTTAGTTTGTTGTCACTTACCTGCTCAATTTAATCAGCGTTAAATAATTTTTTATGTTTTTTTTACATTACACGCTCAAGATAATGACGACTCTATAAGATCACTAATGCCGAATTTTGTGGACCTAATGTATTGGGAGTATTTTCATACCCCCAATTTCAAGGTGTTCCGGACACCCCCAAAGAAAATTTCCGGGTACGTCACTGGTCTCTATATAAAGTATAAGGCTTTTGAATTTTATATATTTTTTCAAATCCTACGTTTTTTTAACTATAAATACTTAAATTTTAATAGAAAGCACTAAATAAATAGCCAGTACATTGTGTTTGAAATATTAATAAACTACTTACTTTCTTTCCAAAAATACACAAATAAGTACTATTTAAATAATTCATCATGTTTTATTGGAGACCCTTTAGTGGGATTTTTATTTAGTTTTCATTCTATTTCACGTGATGAGTTAAATATATATACTATTGAAATTTTTAGCTGTTCCCAATAAATAAAACATATATAAAACAATGAAAAGTTAAATGGCATAAATTGACCAATGAATATACTTCAAACAGTCTCTTTGATTTTGTAGGTCGCAAAAATGTTGTGTGGATTTGAAGATTTTTTGTTATTTCGCCTTTTGTCCATTTGGACCAGAAAGTCAATTTGCATACAACCTGCGTTTTCCTGAAATTGATATAGGAATTTCCCTTAAGAAGAAAATTGATCGTCGGCCATGTTACTTTTGATATAGGTCGCAATGTGAGGGTAACAAAAGGGCTTAAAATATGAAAGAAAACTGTTTCCCAGATAGTGCTTTTCCTAGCTTGACGCAAAAAAACTAACCGTAATGTTAAATCAAAGTCAGCTAACCATGTACACACTCTGAATGTGGTTATGTCTTTTTACCTAGACTTCTAACCGTAATATAACTATTAGGTTACTTATAATGTCGAAAGGTTGGCTCAAGCTAGGAAAATATTTTTTTTCTTGTAACCTCTCGATTCGGTATCCACCAAAACTAGCGTGGCTGATAATCGATTTCTTCTATCAAGTAATGTAAGGTTGTGTACTTATACAATAATAAACCCATTATTATTGAAGGTGTGTGTTAGCTCTCGGCTTCAGGACTTCACACGTTGCTGAAGAAGAGACAAAGACGTTTGAAGTAGTCTAATGCAAACCCACTAAATTATAATTTGTACTTTACTTATTTACTCGATAAAAGTACGCCACACCATATGTCACGTAACGGGTTTCGCTGAGTTTGCATGCAAAATTTCAAGTCTAAAGCTCATGAGGTAAAATGTGCTCAGTTTAATTAACAAATTTATTTATTCTACGAATTTCTCGGAGCTACCCTTAAGACTAATGCAAGAAGTTCACTAACGCTCAGCCAAATCCTATGGAGTAATATGCGCCACCATCAAACGCAATGTTTGTCTATCCTAATAATAATTATATATGCGAAAATGCCTTTGTTTGTTTGTTTTCTTTCACGCGTAAACTATTCGACCGATTGTGCTGAAATTTCTTACAAATTCTTACAATCCAAGGTATGAACATAGGCCTATTTCTTATTTCGAAAATCGGTCCGGGCTACGCCCCCAGTGGTCTTTAGAGTAGCGAAAATCCCATCTTGGTCTCTAAACTTGTGAAATATGTGAAATTTAATCTACTGTTCTGTGTAAACATTGTTCATTATTTTCAATAGGTTTACATTTATAATGAGTAAATTCTTTGGAGTAAGCATTAATTTTTAATGCAGTGTTAGATTTCAGCGATTAGATAAGTACACATCTACCTTTGAAAATGTCCTAAAACACAAGATGGTCAGACTCCGAAGGCTCCCTTTGAAGCGGTAAGCAAGAACTATGCTAGAGATGAAAGTTCGCTTCGCTGAACTATGCTTGTGAACTAATGTACCAATTCCAGCTCAAAATATTCTAAAATATTTAAAATATTTTTCAGTTTCTAAAGAGACAAACGCATAGTGTCATTGTTTATGTACTTGCAAATTTTTTATAAAATATTAAGTATTAGATATAAAAGACAAAGTTACCTATCTACTAAATAGTAACTTACCAGTAATAGTATGTACTGGTTGTAACTTTTACTATAAATTTAAAGACTGATGTAAAACCCATCTTAGTTCTCTTTTTGACAGATGTAACTTCTCTAATCTGTGATATACATTTTATAGACTAGGGAAGAGGCCAAATTTTGTATGAAACAAAAATACTCACATCGAATTAAATTAAAATGATTGAATTAAATGGGAAGAAGATGTACTCAACATTGGCGTCGGAAATATAATTCACTCGAATCAGAAGTGCTTATACAGGTGGAAAACCAATAAAATTTACAAGCGAAGCCGCGGATAACTACTAGTATATAAATAAAGCATACACAATTTCTATTCATTAGGTCAGTTCGTTTTCGAGATATCGTGTGGATAGAGGGCAGGCAGGAATGACATTTTAAAGAGAATAGAATGAATCTGATTTTTAAAAAGAATCTCGTGTGTAGAAACTCACGCAGAGTACTTGAAAAGATAGGTAACTTGCAGAGATAAACTATTTAAATACGCTTGTATAAAACGCAAATAATACATTTGCCTTGTCTTATACAAATTACACTTTTGCGCTAAACATTTCCTCAGCAGCTCAATAAACACGGTTTTCCTTAATCAATTTGTCCGACCAATATCAATTGCGTAAACAGATAAAATAACGGCTCTCTCTAATAGAACGGCGTAGACAGAACCTTGGTCTACGTCGTTGGATCGATGGCTCGATTAATCGAGGCGGTATATTGACAATAACGTCAAACGAGCTCTCCGCCACGCCTTGCCTCTGCCGCGTGGAGACCGCATACCACAATCCACAGCCTCTTCCTCAGCTCTTTATTGGAATACCTCGCATTGTAGTTTGCTACTGGCCTTCCTTTATATTCTAATTTGCTTCGGTCTTAGCGAGTAGGCATGCCAGTCATGCCAGTTTTATAATGTCTGAAACGTTTAAAGGTTTTCATTTTTTAAGTATCGTATGCAACAAAAGATGAATCATGTACAATAAATATGATAAACTAAATTCAAACGTACATGTTGTGTGCCTAACAGTCTATTGAGAACGGAATGGAATAAACTGAAATACCTTGGAGTTGGTAAATATTTAACATTTTACCCTATTGATTTTTATTTGGTTGCTATTACGATCTGCGTGCAGGAGCAGGTTGTGATTTGTTCAAAGTACTCCCCATGTACAGAAGGGCCAAGGGATCTACGCGCGGGGCGAGGCTCTACTATCCGATTATAGGACTGTAGGTTCACGCCGAATTTGACGAGGGTGGCTGACGTCACTTTTCCGCAGGTGTCGGCGTGGACTAACTGTCCTACTTTTCAAAAACTGACCTGGCCGTGCATTAGTTTTTCTAACCCTGCACTTATTCTTTATTCTGGTCAGTGATGCTTTCACTACATTCGCACATCGTACTGCTAAAACATAAATATTAACAACAGTTTACTGAAGCTATCACATATGAAGTGGATTACTAATAGGGATTATATCTTAACGAATTCCATATAGCATTATATTACTTTCTGGTTAATTTTGGCATTGTCCTAATGAATCATAAACATCTACAGTAAGTTTGTATTAGTTATTCCTTATATTGGACCATCGTTTGTATAATACTGTATATACCAGTAGACACGTTACTCGTAGTACACGTTAATTGAAATGGATGGTTTATTCTTTTATTAACATTGTTAATAGTTAAAATAAACCATTTAGTTCATATCTAATATATCATTTTTAAAGTTTGTACCAATTTAAGTTAAATAGATACAAAGAAAAAATATTTTATTACCTTAAATAGTGGCTCTTGGCATATAATCCAAACAGTAAACAAAACATCTGCCTACACATACATACTAACTTACATAATAGTGACCTTATGTCGCTAACGATACGTTGTAAATATCACTCAAACAGGAATTCGATGAACGGCTAAAAAATTTGTCTAGTTTAATTCAAAACTTCCAATTGCTATTCATCGCTAATATCTCGCTGCGAAAAAAAATTAACGTTATTTCAAATAAAAATCCCGGAACGGCAGGAGATAACATGTTTAATTACTAGCAGTTTATAAAGGACCTCGAACGCTCCAAATTCTTAAAATTATTCTTAAACCCTATTAGTTTTAATCCCCCTTTAAAATAAACCGTTAAAAAGTTTTAAAATTTTGTGTTTAGTTAATAAAAAAGCCCTAGTTAATATTGCTTTGTTTTCTCGAAACAAGGGTACATACAAACTTCTGAGAAGCCTACTTCTGTCAAAAGTCAAATAAACTTTGCGTTTTTATAACTATATAAAAGTTTATATAGTATATTCCTTTGATGTCTGCATACAGTACTCCTACTCATCATTCATACTCAATATTTAGTAAAGTGTACAGTTAAAAGTAGACTTTTAATAAAACTTTTAGTTTTAATTTTATCTAAATATTTGTCTTACTTGTGCTCAACAGTGGTCGCAAAAAAGTTTGAAATAAGAAGTGTTATTATCAAGCTTACTCTATGCTTTCAACGACTAAATGTAAGGTAATTTATGATTGTGCTACTATAAAACAATGTTTACACAGAACAATTGACTAAAGTTAACAGGCTCTTATACTATTATATAAATGTCTTGTTCTCTTTACCTGATGTTTCTGTGCATTCTTATAATATTTTAATCGTTGTTCTCCTAGTCGGAGCGAAAACGGTATCCAATAAAGCAAACGACCACTATAATCGTTACAGACATTCTTAAGTTAGAAATGGCGTAATTAACCTGACTATTTTATGTATATAATTTTGTTCCATTTTGGAAGTGAAAACTTCTTTAGGCGCGTTTGAGCGTTTTGGTAGAGGGTTAAAATCCTCGGTTCGCGTCACCGACATGCTAAAGTGGTTTCCATGGAAACGTTAATAATCTTTGGAAAATTTGTTTATTCTATTTGAGTCCACTTTGTGCTATTTATGATATATTAAACGGCCTAAATTACTAAATCTACGCATTGTAATATGCTAATGATAATAGTATATCTATAGCTATGGAGAGCCAGACTAGCGCACGCGCAGTAGCGCTGTGTACACGTATACACTAATACATCGACTATTTCTGGACTGTATTATGTGCGCGTTGGACGCTTTTTTGGATAAGTATAATTTTGTGAGTCACGTCAACAATACGTTATAGTAGCAGTACATCTGTAATTGTAAATGTGTACGCGTTGTACATTAAGTATTAGGAGTGTAGAAATACATAAGTAAAGTTAAATTGGACCACGTGGGCAGTTCAACTTGTGTGTACTGGATTTTGTTTATTTAAGTGAATTTTTTAATTTGGACTATTATTGTAATTATTTAATTGAAGGATTACTGTTTATTTATTGAATTTAAATTCGTTGACTTCAGTATAAAAGTGAGTATGAAAACATATTAATATTTTTATACAGATAAATGAATAATGAAAACAACGAATATATTTTTAAACATTGATATTAAGCGGTAGACTTTAATATTAACTTCGCAGATGACAAAAATGTTTATCATTAATTGAATTTTTTGAATGAAACATTAGGTTTTGACTATGTCTAATGATCGAAAAGTCAGTACAACACAAAGTATAAAACGACTATCGATGCTGTTTTATACGATATTTAGATAAATTTCAATCAAACATTTTTATTTCTTATTTCAGTTACCATAAACCTATTGTTATCTTTTTTAGAATACAATGAAATGATTGAACGAACAGATAATCTAAGTATTGTCGAAATTAATGGATGACAATTGAGTGTAAATAATGAAAATAATGTTCAAACTTGAATTCATTGAAAATTTGTGTAAATATAAATACTATGTATAATTAAGATAATTGTATATTAATTATTTTTTTCACCACTTTGTATTTATAGTTTTGTTCATGATTTGTTTAACCCATCATATGTAACTAATAAAATAAAACATAAAAAATTTCATAATAATATTTTTTTCAACCACTTTGTATTTATATTTTGCATCATCGGTTTAACCCATCATATGTAACTAATAAATAAAACATAAAAATGTCATATAATTTTTTGCAATATAGTTTTAATTACTCTCAACTTAATAGTTTCCGTTTTTCACTTCTATCGGCAGTCCCACGACTGCCATTTTTTTTTTGCAGCTGTCTTATGTAAGTGTACTGAATAACTATTTAGCAGATATAGAGTTTTATATCTCAAAACATCAATTCAAGTGCTGCAGTGTGAGTACGACGATCGCCTTGTCAACCCCTCGTCAAAAGAAACCCGTGAGTCGGACAGTGGGGTCCCAGGCCGGGACCGTGGACCCACATCCACCCCTTAAGAAGTAGGTAAGAAATGCTTCCGTGGCAGTTTTTATGACGTGGACCTACAGTCCGTTTACCCTACTATCCATCTACGAAACATTGATCTCACCTAGGCTCTGCCATCCTGTAATTGATTTTAAAGAGCTGAACTTATTTGAAGTTAACCACGAGATAACGTAATACCATCAGTAAATTATTCAGTTCTTGCCTCTTAGGTTATGAGAATACCGAAGGATGGGCTCTAAGGCAAAGTCCAAAAGTTTTGAAAAAGACGCCCCTCTCCCTCGCCCGACCATCAGCCCGGACGCGTTAGATCACTTGGACCATCTGTAATCCCTGCGTGGCGTAAGAGATGATGTATGAAAAGCAATTCAAAGTCATATCTTATCTGAGGTCTTTTATTTCCGTGACCAGCGGTAATTCTACTGTACTGGTTTTTTCAGTGGTCTTTCCTATCCACTATCTCTCTCCCACAACAAATAATTATTAAAGCTTAGAAAGATCCTCTATCATTAACTAACCGATTTTAAAGATTGGGTAAAATACGTGAACGTCATTTTGAACGATAATTTAAAGGAGAAGAATGTTGAAAAATTAAAGTGCTCAACTTAAATCCATCCAACATAGTGTCCTAATTGCAGAAAGTAGAAGCTTTCCTCCACCCCCCCCCCCCCCCACCCCCCCCCCCCCCCACCCCCCCCCCCCCCCACCCCCCCCCCCCCCCACCCCCCCCCCCCCCCACCCCCCCCCCCCCCCAAAAAGAAACATTATTCTGTACATTCTGTGTGGTGGATGGACGGACAGGAGGTCAAAGACTCGGGTTCTTAAGAAACTCACACTTTTCATATTATAGATGGTTTTAAGTTGGGAAAATACTAAAGGGGAAATAGCACCCAGCAGGGATCACTTCTGGCTGGTTTATTACCTTCCAGTTGAACCTATCAAAGGGCACAGCAAAAACTGATTTGGCACTTAAATTTGGGCAACCTTATGGATGTCCAGGAGCAGCATATCACTAACCGCAAATATCGAGATTCTGGAGTTCAAGGGCAATTCGATAGGTCTAGTCTACTGCGGGAGATTACTGCTGGAGTTGGTGGGGTTTGTTCCCTAACCTCAGAGGTTCTTACTAGCCTCAACCAGGGTGTGCCACCTCCTGCCTACTTTGACTGGACAGGCTGGTTCAGAGCTGGCCTCCCCTTCTTCCGGGGAGATATGACTTTGAGATTAGTGCCCTAATTCTTCTTGATGGATCTCGATAGGAGGCGGTCCCTCTTCCCTAACCTTGCCCATCCAGAATATCCTGTCACTCCGGAAGCAGCGCTAAGGTTCTTATAGGACTAAGTGCAATTTATAAGCTTCTTGTCCTAATAGAAAAAAGGAGAATAGAAATAATGTCAGATGAATGTGACAAAAACAGACTTGCGTCATCCTGTCATGTTCTGTGATAGCTAGAACACTAACCATATGACTAGTGATTAGCCTACAGATATACGAGTACCCAGCTGTGACCTGGTCCACACTTGTACTCGATAATTAAAGTGCGAAACCAAGGTTTTTTAAATGTTTTATTTACAGCCATTGGAATTTTAAATTTATTACACTAAAGAGAAAACAATCCAGGCCCATTTTCAAAGTGTTTTTGGACGTCGCCGGGGAAGAAATTTGTGACCTTACATTTTTAACATTTATTAGTCCTATCTATATAGGGCAAGCCCGGTCTGTCTTTTAACATAATTCTGCAATTCTTTCTGTAATTACACATACAGAGACATCTGATCTGGAGGTCTCATAAGCTCACTTATTTGGATGTAATATAGGCTCACTTATTGTGGTTTTTTCGTGGGCAATGGCCGAGTGCTTCTTCTGTCCCAAACAAGTAGTCTCAACTTGTGTAGGGGTATTGCGTATTACAACCGTTATACTTTGTAGTGCGGAGACGACCATGAGCTACTAGAATGGAGTTTCCAGGTACTCCGGGGTTTCCTGGCGATACTTCTACATCAATTGTCACCAAGTTGCTAAGTACAATCCGAGAAGCGTTACGCATAGTTTCCTTGTGCCGTTTTGTCTGTGGGTTTTGTTTGTTTAAAGTGTTTCATTGACTGTGGATGGTATATATTGATAACAAGAATGTTTCGGACATTATCACCTATTTTTAAAATCTTAAAAAAACTGAAACAATTTTTAAAATTACTGCACGATTTCTAGTAGTTAATACCTTCTATTACCCTTTCAATCTAAATTGGCTCGTTAACCTTACATTTCGTAAAGGGAAGATATACCTGAAATAAATGTTTTTTACTCAAAATATTTGTATATGATTTTCTGATTCTTGTCCACTATTTTGAGATCTAATGTAATGGGTTGTTTTGTGCAAATAAAAGTGTTTATAATGACAAGACTTCATTGTTCTAAACATTGAAATTCATATTTTCTCTCCTGTAATAAAAACATAAGCGCGTGCAATGATGGGCTAATTTGGTTTGTAGTGTTTGTCATCCTGTTGGTTTCCAAGGAGGCTTGCTTGTTTACATTTAACCGGTTGTTGTGAAATCATAATACTGGTTTTATGAGGCGGGATGGAATTTCCCGAAGCCTATTAGTCTACTGCTAACAATTAGAGAAAAATTAAAACTGGTTTTTAACCTCCATTTTGAATTTTGTTATAGCTTTTTCATTTCTTCTATGGTTTAGCGTTAGAATAATGAGGTCTTAAAAGCTTTTTAGGAAAAGATGTTTCCGTGATAATCAATAAAGAACCAGTATTCACTCAGTTAGTTCAAGTGTCATAGAGAAAAATGAAGGGAATTAGAGTATTAAATACATGTGGCCGAAACCTAGAGATAAATGTCTTCACATTTTGTCAGCTACCAATATATATCGAGTGAAAAAAGAAAAAATTTCCAATCAAGTAGATTTTTTTAAATGTAGAAAACAAGGAAGTGTTTTTAATGAAGAGGATTAACGATGTGGAGAAACAAACGTAACCTGAATACAATGCAGGGATATTTTAAAAGAAGGTCAATAATATTCTTACATTTATTGCGAGTTATTTTTTCTTAATTTCCGGAAGCAGGTTTTTTAAACCAATATCCCTTTTGCTCATGAACTACTTGCTCTAAACCACTATTACATTTTATGCAGAACACACGTCCTAGCAATTGCAAGAATTTATCACAAACATTAAACAAAAATTACAATCAATTCAAGTAAATAGTAAAAAAAAACCAAAAATTTATAATTTTCAAAATTAACCATAGTTAAATGTTGAAGGTGGTAGGGAATGTTTATAAAAGACAATATAATATGTTGTAAAAATGTAATCTGTTAAGGTAAACGAGACTTAAAGCTTGAAGATCGTTTATGTTTCGTATAAGTGCGTCACGAATTGCGGCTATAATCGTAATGATATCACACACAGGTAGAGAATTGTTTTTCCCATTGAAATTGGTTTATATCCATCCTTGAAATAGAGCTATTTAAAGATTTATGGTGCAAATATGAATTAATATGTTTTTTATACAAAATAAGTGACATTTTATTTTGCACTACGGCGCTAGTTCTCTCGGCCGGATGTTGACGGCTGGAATGACAGAATAAGTAACTCACTCATAATGAGGTCTGATGACGGGACCCAAGTGGAAACTTTTCCTACACCGAAAATGTTCAGAAAAGTAGGCCTACTAAAAATATGCTATTTGGAATCATAACAATGAATGATTATCAAAACGCGATGTTTCTGTTTTAAAATCTGTCGACTGAACATGGCCATAGCGAGTTTAGTGTAAGAAAGGGCAATGTTGACTAAAGTCGCCTGGAGGAGTCAATATTTGATCAGTTGATATTTGCTCGCCTTCACGGCTTGCAACCCACTCAGTACGCTCGGGTCCTAGCAGTTTACTGGTCCAGTGTGCAGACTGTAGGGTATTTGACCCTTTGGTTAAATAAATCATTTTCATATTATTCACCAGACATTGATCTTTGAAATCACACAAAACCATTATAGATGATAAACACTTTCTATATGTTTATACATGTATTGAACAGTTTTATCAACTTTTTATCGCCTTTTTTTTCTTAAAAATTCACAAAACGTATATACTTGCTTGACTAATGTTAAAGGTTTTTGGGATTAATTAATTTTAAAATATTCTTTATACGTGGTTTCCTCTTATCTACATTAAAATGCGAGGACATTATCGGTGCCTGTATGTCACCTGGTCGTAGGCGTCACGTTGACCGTCGGTCGTATCTAGATTATGATGCGAGTACATTATCGGTGTCTGTATGTCACCTGGTCGTAGGCGTCACGTTGACCGTCGGTCGTATCTAGATTATGATGCGAGTACATTATCGGTGCCTGTATGTCACCTGGTCGTAGGCGTCACGTTGACCGTCGGTCGTATCTAGATTATGATGCGAGTACATTATCGGTGTCTGTATGTCACCTGGTCGTAGGCGTCACGTTGACCGTCGGTCGTTTCTAGATTATGATGCGAGTACATTATCGGTGCCTGTATGTCACCTGGTCGTAGGCGTCACGTTGACCGTCGGTCGTATCTAGATTATGATGCGAGTACATTATCGGTGCCTGTATGTCACCTGGTCGTAGGCGTCACGTTGACCGTCGGTCGTATCTAGATTATGATGCGAGTACATTATCGGTGTCTGTATGTCACCTGGTCGTAGGCGTCACGTTGACCGTCGGTCGTATCTAGATTACGATGCGAGTACATTATCGGTGCCTGTATGTCACCTGGTCGTAGGCGTCACGTTGACCGTCGGTCGTATCTAGATTATGATGCGAGTACATTATCGGTGCCTGTATGTCACCTGGTCGTAGGCGTCACGTTGACCGTCGGTCGTATCTAGATTATGATGCGAGTACATTATCGGTGCCTGTATGTCACCTGGTCGTAGGCGTCACGTTGACCGTCGGTCGTATCTAGATTACGATGCGAGTACATTATCGGTGTCTGTATGTCACCTGGTCGTAGGCGTCACGTTGACCGTCGGTCGTATCTAGATTACGATGCGAGTACATTATCGGTGTCTGTATGTCACCTGGTCGTAGGCGTCACGTTGACCGTTGGTCTTATCTAGATTACGATGCGAGTACATTATCGGTGTCTGTATGTCACCTGGTCGTAGGCGTCACGTTGACTGTCGGTCGTATGTAGATTACAATGAGAGTACATTATCGGTGTCTGTATGTCACCTGGTCGTAGCCGTCACGTTTACCGTCGGTCGTATGTAGATTATAATGCGAGTACATTATCGGTGCCTGTATATCACCTGGTCGTAGCCTTCACGTTGACCGTCGGTCGTATGTAGATTACAATGCGAGTACATTATCGGTGCCTGTATATCACCTGGTCGTAGTCTTCACGTTGACCGTCGGTCGTATGTAGATTACAATGCGAGTACATTATCGGTGCCTGTATATCACCTGGTCGTAGCCGTCACGTTGGCCGTCGGTCGTATATAGATCGTTGTTCACTAAACTACTTTATGATTGGCCTGCCTTGTATGGAAAGGACGCCGTCTTGGCTAATGAGTGTAGATGACTTACTCATGACAATCAGCTGATTGTGATCCATAAGAGTGACAAAGCACCATACACTACAAACATGGGCGGATTGACGAGGGTGCGCGGAGGTGCACCCCATCTTTAACGTATCGAGAAAGAAATTTAAAAACCTATTATAGCTTTTAACTATCGGTCACAACTTTCAAGGTTTAAATTATTTTGAATCTAAAATTACTATTTAGTAAACCGTAATCCCACACATCCATCCATATATCCTTAATCCGTATTTCCGTGTTTGTGTTGATCCCATTAAATGTCTGTTTTTATTTGCTTATTATTATAAAAGTCATAAAAGTGTGATCTTTCATGTTTGAATAATATTTCTTTAAACGATAAAGGTACATAAAGTTATGTAGCCTAGCTCAGAAACAGAGCAGCCAATGAGAAACCTTTGAAAATTCATGACTCGGAAACTGTTATCCTATTAACAGCAAAATCTTATACAAGATAGAAGTGCACTGTTGTGAGTATAATTTTCCTCAGCTGATACATCAATTATAATTGGTCAAGATTATAAAGATCGCATATATCACAAAGATATATATATATATATATATATATATATATATATATAACACTATATATAAAATACAATTTTGCTATTTGATTTAGTTCTACAGTGAAATTATATATTTCAGATCCTTGTCTTTCTCTTGTGCGACAAAACCTTTTTAGTGGAACTCTGAACACGAATGCCTGGCCAGCCTTGGAACAGCCTGCCTCGCGAGTAATTGCCCCGGTACAACTGGAAGTGAAGGCCATTTCACCACGAAAAAACATGACCAATTTATGGTTTTGTTTTATTTTCAATGCAGTTTTTGTTGCTAGGAGTGTTGATTATAATAATGGAATGTCATATTTCACGTTCCTGAAACACACGTTACTTCTAAAATAAGAAAGGAATAGTTTTTTATAGTGTTGGAGGCTCGCAATGAGTGCAGAAAAGATCTTTTTATACAAGTTGTACTCATAAATAGAAAATGTACAATAAAGTGTTTTATGGATTAGTCGAAATGTTATATATTTATGTTTTTCGCCAATACATTGTTACGAAAGCTCCACAAAAACCGAACAATCATTAAGGGTACCTAAAGGCAAAACCTCACAATTATAATCTTCAGATAACTCGCGCCTATAGGTAGTACACTACATTGAACATGTCAACATGTTTTATTGATTGCATGTTTGTGTCTTAATTGAATAATCAAATACAAAGTGAAATTATTCTAACTTAGGACTGAAAAAACTCAAATCTGTATGTGTATTTTGTCTGCGTATATTTGTGCCAGTCAAACTCGTCCATACAGAAAATTTAAATGCAGGTTACAATTATACAGGGTGTCCCGTAACTCTCTCGACAAAGGTATACCACGATATTGCTCAGGTTAAGACAAACATACTCGTATTTCACCATATGAACATGGATCTCCGGTGCTTAGTTTCCCATATGTGTTCTTTGTTAAAACAAATTAATATCTCAAAAACAGTTAAATTAAATTATACCAAAATTGGCTGAAATGTTTATAATAAGGCTAGTTACTGAAAAAATATCATTAAATTATCTGAAGTATTTTCAAAATGGCGGCCATAAAAACTTTCAGCTGCCGTTTATTCAGTTTTTGTGTTGTTGGCTATTCGCTGAGAACCTCAATGTTGGCCATGTTTTGTCACAGTAAATCTGCTCTAAATCAATGATTTATTATTCGATTTGAATACTTTTAGTGTCATTAGATTTGTGATAATATCCTCTAAGAACTGTTATTCTTGAGAAAGTGTGCAAGTTCTTAAGATATTCAATGTTTAAAAGTTTTTATGGCCGCCATTTCGAAAATACTAAAGATAAATTCTTGATATATTTTTTTATTAACTGGCCTTGTTATCATAAACATTTGATCAAAATCTGGTTTAATTTAATTTATTTATATTTGAAATATTAATTTTTTAATGAAAATACATACATACAGACAGATGGGAAACTAAACATCGGAGACCCATGTTCATGTGGTGAATATGTTTGTCTTGATCCGAGCAATAACGTGGTATACCTTTGTCCAGAGAGTTACGGGACACCCTGTATAATGAAGACTGACATTGCACAGGCTACCGTACAAATGTGTTAAGCCGTTAAATTTCCTGAAAACGAAACAATGTTATTTATGCCGACATTGTCAAATTACAGGCCTATAATCCTGTTTCTAGATTATGATTGTTTCGGTCGTCCATGCTGAAATGTACGTAATTGTTTTTATAAGAGCATATTAAACCTTAAACCATTTACTCATAATTTTTCGTCACAGAATTGTTTACTTTTAAAGACACAATTTATACACATCCAACTGTTATAAAACTGTAACAAATAATAGTTAATTATTTAAAGAGAAATATTAAGGGAATATTGTTTCTTCGAAACAATTGGAAATTACAAGAAAAAAAAACAATTAATTATGTGAATGACTTAGTTGTATATTATTAAAAGAGTTTCATTCAAAATTAAGAGAGTAAACTTGTTCAAGGTTTAGCGCATAACCTTGTTTTGTTATATGCGCATAAAAACTAAAAGACGTTTCACTAAAAACAGACATTCGTATTTTTAGAATCCTAGCACAGTACTAAGAAGCACTCTCACGTTGAACAGATTTCCACAAGTTGACATAAACAATAAACAGGCGTCTCCAAAGGTTGTTTCAATTAAACAATACCACCAGTTCTGGTCATCAGTCAGCTGTAGGCCTACAGATGACAGTGCGTAATAGCAAGGTGATGACGGCGCTCGCGCTAAGTGATGACAGAGGTAGTGATGACGGCCGCTTCACGGGTCAAGGACGGCCGAGGTGTGTCTATTGACACCACGGGTTCGTAAAATTAGCTCTGGATCTTGTCAACATTGCGTCCTACATTTGTATTCTGCGGTCGGCTACGGTAAATCAACATCTTGTCTTAAAAACATTCAGTAAAAAACTTAAAAACATACCTTTTAATGGAGATTATTTTCCAAAACAATTATACAAAGACTCAAAGTCAATGTTCAAAGATAGCTGCTCTAACACCATATCGATGTCCAATGTTTATATGCAATATATATATATATATATATATATATATATATATATATATATATATATATATATATACATAACATACACATTACATACATATACATATTTATTTAATTTTTTTTTATACATATTTTTATATATACAGTATTATACTATCGATTACTCTTATTTCATAGGCTATATCAGCAGTAGACGACACGTAGGTTAAAACTCGCACTACTAAATGAGTTACAATGCCCAATATGAATTCAACGTAGCCTAAGAATTGCATTATGGGGCAGCTGTTCTAAATACAAATTTTATAGAGTATTTAGAACAAGAAAGAAAGCTGATAGAATGATTTGGAAATTAAAACCCAGAGAGTCGTGTAAAATTTCCTTCAGGGAGCTTGGATTTTTGACCTTACTCAGCCTCTATATTCTCGATGTCACCCTGTACTGCCGATTCAAATGTGAACTGGTTCAGGGCAGGGACGTCCACCAGTACGAGACCAGAGGCAGGAACAACTTTAGAACTGAACAGCATAGAACGTCTATGTTCGAACACTTGCCATCTGAAGTGGGTGTCAAGTTATCAATAAAGCTCCCTGGAGAATCTCAAACGAATTAATGAACTCCAACAATTCAAATCTCGATTAAGACACTTTTTTTTGTCAAAGGCATTTTACTCCGTTGATGAGTTTACGATGGACCGATGGGATGAAAATTAGCATTTTATTATTATTCTATTTATCCTTTTCTGATAGCCAAAACATGCAAAATACAATATATTGTTAGGTTCACACATTAATATGTGGAATTGACTGTGCCTATGATAATAAGATAGGTTTAGTTTATAGATTTTTTAATCGATATTTTGAAATGACGCTTGCAATACGATTTTGTTAATTGTTTTACTGGAGTAAAGAATTATTATTATTATTATTACAGTAACAGCGTTGTACTAAAAGCTCAGCCAGTGTGCTCAAACTCGTGTTAATTTAGTGGCGTCTGAAAACTTTAATAGTCTTAATATACAAACTGTTTTAAGACTTCAAATATGTACTTAATTAAGTTTACGTCTTAGAGCATTTGACATCATTTGATAAATCATTTTCATAGATTTAATTCGTTTCACAAGTTTGTGTTGTTATCATTGAACGTATTTTGAATTTCGAGATACATTTGTGTAGAATAATCTTATGAATAAAGCACGATGAATTTAAATTCACTACATCATTTTGTAAAATGTATGTTAAGTGGCAAATGAAAATTTTCATACTACAGCATTTTCTACATTGATTTATTGTCTTTTTCAATCTATTTAATCGTGGTTTGTAATATTATTCAGTTTGACTGAGATCTCAATGTGGTATATATGTGTTTAAATTTTAGATTGACTTTCCCTGTACGATGTACATTGTTGATTACAAATAAACGATGTGTCAGTGTGGTCCAAAAGTTCTCAATTACTTTCTTATACTTAACGAATACGAGTATTCTGTGTGTTTATAATCCAAAAAGGTCAAATAATTGCTCCTGTACTCTTCAACATTTGTAACCTTAAAAAATGTTTCAGGTAAGGAATTTTATTTACATCCTAAATTTCGGTCTAAATCTGAAACTTTTGCAGAACCACTGATATTCTGTGCTAGCTTCCACCATGTTCGCAAAACATATGCGATGTCGTCTATTTGTTCTATCTTTTATCATGTTCTACAATAATTTAACATGACATAACGAAGCACTGTGCTATGGATAGATACTACTCTCTACTCATGTTCATAATTGTTTATCATATCGCCAGAAATAAATAAATAAATGCACGTATTAATTTTCTCATTCTGCCACAAAACAAACATCAAATAAATAAGATACTTACATATTTAAGAATCATAAACAATATAATTACACTTACCAAGACTGAATAAATGCACTAAATGAAAACTTAAACATATATTTAGATTTAAAAAATAACATAATGTAACTTAAAAAGTAACTTGATATAAATTCTTTCAGTTCCCTTAGACATAAACAACTTGTAAATATACTGGCTTTCGTAAGTAGCAGAAGAAAAAATTTGGCACTTGGCCTCTTTGGAAGTTCGAATTATTTAAAATTAAAATTATTTTACAGTAATATAAGAGTGTAATAGTGCATTCTCTCTATTCATACCAGATCTAAATCCAAAGAATGAACAGACTAAAGATTGCTACTGACTCATAACTTGCTCCGATGTTTAAGAGAATATAATTCCCGTTTAAGTTAAACTTCATGAGACCACTCTTAGTATATTAGTCTACACTGTGGTTGCGAGTGTGTTGCGCGTGGTTCCGAGCCAGTTGCGACGCCTACCATTTGGTAGGAGGCTTGAGGCCACGTGGAATTGGCCTAGGTGTAATTTATGGATGGTAGGCCTGACAGGATGGGGTCAGTGGAGAAGTATTGCAGGTGTTACTCTCGTGACGTAACCGTAGTTAGCGAGTGCCTGCTGGATACACCTACATGGCCTTTACATTAGTTAGCCTGCAACTGCTACTGTACTACCAGTAGTAGTTCATGACGCATGCGGATTTACTGGTTTCCTGCATGTATTAACGTGCATGCAATTACCTCGCTCCTATCAACCACCCGCACTATTTCTCATTGTGTGGCCACATTGAATTAACATTCGCTACTGGTTTTGGTTAGATTCCATGGCCTCCAAAACGTTCGTTATGAGAGACTCTCGTCTGGATGGTAAGCTCTCTAAGGATGTTCTTAAAATCAAGTCACTACTACAAATTCGTTTTAAAAAATATTAAAAATCGTAATATTTTTTCTGCACAAATCTTAGAAACGCAAATTCTACAACAAAGTCAAGTGGTCATCGGAGATCTTCATTGCATGACGAATAATCGGAGTGAACCAATGAGGAAGAAACGTCAGCTCTGCAACATCATGCCTCATTCCATCAGGATTTTGGAAAAACGTACATACTGCACAATTCCATTTCAATGACCAATTACTTCACATTTCAAAGTACCTAGAAATTTGCATCGTCCAATAAAGTTTCCATCGATCTTATCACTCAAATTCGAAGTAACCATGATTACTGGAAGAAATTTACAATTCCGCATTACTTAAAGTTATTAGCGAGCCATTACAAAGCACATGTCGCTGCTGTATCTTCTCTCTTTACGATAAAACTGGGCATCTCGGTTAGTAATAGAAATATAAGAAACCTCAATATCTGTACTCTACGGACTACACAAAGCTCGAAGACTGAAGTTTTCCATCAGGAGAGCTATCTGAGGGACACTGTTAATGGAAGTAATTTGAAACATCCCAAGAGCACTTTTTAAAGAATTAACACAAGAAAATCTTATTTATAGTATGTAAAAATATATCCCTGGGAATTTTTGTTCCGTTGCATTAGTGGCTGAAGCTCAAATCAAAAGCTATGATTAAAAACCCCAATTATTGCTTAGACACTCGGGGGTGACTAAGGTCGTCAGGATTTCGAGTTTCTGAAACTTCTCGTATGCATCGGGCCTTGGAGAACTACGTTATAGTGGGAAGTAGCCCCTCAAACATTGGGATATTACGTACCTGAGTGAACTGTTTAGTGACAAAATAAGAGATGCTTACTTTACTCCCCGACACATAAAAAGGGATATCAAATCATCTCATGCCTTTCAGATGTTATGAGCCCAGAATAGATTCATACCATGAGCTTCACTTCACTGTCTCTTCCAATATAAAAGTCCAGTGTTAGAAAATGAGTAGGGAGATCACAGAATCATATATCACAGCGGCATAAGCACAGAACCAGACTCACAGAAAAATTACATATACTCCAAAGCAACACAGCCTAACTTGCTATCCGCAGTGGCTGCAGACTCGCTCCATTCAAGGGCAGGACATTGCGGTCTGATGGCTCATGCAAGAGTCACAGAACCAGGCTCATAGCGAAGTTCGACCCACTCAAAATCAGCACATCCTAAATTTGCTCTTTCACAGTGGCTGCAGACTCGCTCCATTCAAGGGCAGGACATTGCAGTTTGAAGGCTCATGCAAGAGATCGTAGAGTGGCTACACAGAACCAGGCTCATAGCAAAGTTCGACCCACTCAAAAGCAGTTCAACCTAATGTGCTGTCCGCAGTGGCTGCAGACTCGCTACACTAAAGGGCGAGGATTGATTTGGTTTGAGTGCTCAAGCAAGAGATCGTAGAGTGGCTACACAGAACCAGACTCAGTGAAGTTGGATCCACTCCAAAGCAGTACAACCTAACTTGCTGTCCGCAGTGGCTGCACACTCGTTCCAGTCAAGGACGAGGACGTTGCGGTCTGTGGGCGCACGCAAGAGATCGCGGTGCGGCACACAGATAATGACACCCCCCGTGATCTACGACTGGCGCTGCCGGAATAGATAGCGGGCCACACTAGCTTCCTTACTGGTAGAGTTGTGAAACTTGACTTGACCGGTTGGTACTTTCCGGGCACGACTTCAGGACCGCCGCCCCGGGGTCACCACGATTCGACACATCACGTAATGTTACGTGGGCAACTCTTCACAACTTCCTGTCAACTGCCCTATAGTACTTTCTAGAGTTTTAGAGTGATCTCGGTGATCAGATTGTTTCTAACGCTACTATATGTGACAAAATAATTATAAATGCTGTAATACTCCACACTGTAAATATTATTACACACTGCACTAATGGTCTGAAACACGTTGTATATACTAACTAGCAGTAACCCGCGGCTTGGCACGTAATTTACTATTAGATCTTCTAGGGGGTTGTAACCTAATTCAACCGCGATGGATGGTTGATCGTCATGAACATATTTCCTTTTTCTGTTGGGTGCCTGAACCATACGTGAGCCAAATTTTTTTCGTTGTAGGATATCGAGGGTTAAACAACAAAACATGGGTTGTCTTGGGGTTTCAACCCTTTTTAAGTCCCTGTGAATAGTTAATCTTAACGAAAATGCGTTTGCTCTTCTCTTGGTTGACATCTTTCTCAGCCATGAAGGACGTATGTGTCATCTTTCTAGGATGTCGGGAAGTTGGAAAGACAAATATAAAGTTGCAATCTCATTTATTCCCCATTAAATGTTTGATCTTTATAAATTCTTTAGTTGTTTTTCTTTTAAGTCACGTGTGTCAAATTTCAAGTTTCTGGGATATCGGGGAATTAGAGAATTAGTGAGGAATGAGTGAGTGTAGACAAACCTTTTACGTATAGGATTATGTTCAGGAGTCTCTTACACGTATAGGTAACGCCTTAAAATGAACGCATGGAAATACAGTCACAAGTGTGCTGTGCCCAAAATAATGAGACTGGTGTATGTTTAAGGCAAGGCTGCATGTTAAAAAGGTTCTATAATCCAGATTAATACCAACAAAACTTATAAAAGTTAGGTTGGTCTAAACAATTTACAACCTTTTTGATACTGGTTTAAATCAAGGCTGCATGTTAAGAAGGTTCTATAATCCCGGATTATACTAACAAAATTTATAAAGTTAGGTTGGTCTAAAGGATCAAGGATAACACTAACAACATTTATATAGGTTGGGTTGGTCTAAAGGCATTTTAATTTTTTACGGTCATTTTCCAAGGTCGCCTGAGTTGCGTGTCAGACGCCACAAGGTCCCTTCGATTACATACACCATTTGTGTGCTTATTGTAAAGGTTTTCTGCTATTGACACATAGAACTCCTAACAAAAGTATCTTAGAAGTACGCTGAAGGTTGTACAAGAAAAACTTTCCATCGCCAAAGAAAACAATGGCCGTTGTTGTACATTAGTCTTATACTTAATAATTAAATATAATCCAGGCGGCATAGAACTCCGATAAATTAATTATCCATTAGTATACCGAGAATATATCTTTATTAAAAGGGTGCATAACATTAACGTAATAAAGGTGCTTAATAATGTAACTATGCAATAGATTGGAACTCCACTTGCCCCACTAATATACTTCATATGTACCAACATGCTTTAATTTATTACGTCCTTGTTTCTTAGTTGTTAATTGAAAGTTACAAGACAAAATCGTAACATTTGAACACATATTATAGAAATACACGTTTTAAAGTAAATTTAAAATCGAATATACTTTTAAGCAAAAGCGGACCTGGACACAGGTGGGATCTTTATTCTATTCGGCCTTGTTGGCCATTGAACTGTGCAACAATAAAGGTACCTACAGTGCTAGGTCAACAGTATTGACAAAAATTATTACAGACAAAGCCTATCCAACTTTAGCCTGTGCTGGTGTGATGTGTGATTGTGATTCTCGTACTCGTGACTTTGCATTCTGTGCAGTGACAACGCCTGGGCTGGAAGCAGCTTTTTGGCATGTTTGAACCCTTTTCTTTCCCGTCTTTTTTTAATTTATGTTCTTTATTTTTGTTTGTATTAATATTTCCCCCACCTGATGAAGGGGATAGATTCCAATCCTCGAAACGTTGTTATACTTTTTGTAACATATAACAGATTGTTTAAATACTACTATAGACAAAGCCTATCCAACTTTAGTCTGTGCTGGTGTGATGAGTGATTGTGATCGTCGTACTCGTGACTTGCATTCTGTGCAGTGACAACGCCTGGGCTGGCAGCAGATTTTTGGCATGTTTGAACCCTTTTCTTTCCCGTCTTTTTTTATTTTTTGTTCTTTATTTTTGTTTGTATTAGCATCTATCCCACCTGATAAAGGGAATAAATTCTAATCCTTGAAACGTTGTGTTATATTTTTTTGTAACTATGGCAAATGTCCGAAATCATGTTATCCTTTCAAACCTTCCATCGTCAATTGATAACAGACTTTAAAACAAAGGATGTCATATTTTTTAGTTTGTATGTTTATAATCAACCGGTAGACAAGTGAAAAATCATGAATATTGTTTTTAAGTGTATCAATGTAAACAGACTATGACCTTTGGCAATACTTCTTTTCGCCAGCATCTCACTTTGATTCCAAAACTAACTCTGCTGACTATCGATCGAAACGCCAGATTGTGTCTTATACAATGCAAATCGGCCCTCGCCTCCCGTACTATTAATAGTAATTGACGACCGGGTGGGATTAGGTGGAAAGGTAACCTGGGAGAAACGAGGAAGTGTGAGCCGGTCACGGCTTATCTACGATGAACAAGTCCCTCGCGTTAAGGTCGACCTCTCTGTCCAGATTCCTCGCACAGCACTCGCTTTGCAACCTGCTCGGCTGTCCGAATGTTGCGTAAGTCTTCGACTCCAACCGGAGAACGTTCACATCTGGTATGACTGGAAGAGTGGGAGCGCCGATAGCCGAGTGGTCCAAGTGTCGGACTTCGGATGTGCATCAGAATTAGCGCAGGTTCAAATCCTGCCTGTAACCGTAGCACTTTTTATCAGTACCGTGGACCTTGTACTTAATCGACTCTCTTCCTCATTCCATTGATGAGATCTTCGCACAGCTCAGACAGAGTAGGCTTAGGTTGTGCATGGTCAGATATCATTCTCCCAGTGGAGTGACATATTTTAAATACCAAAATACATAAAAAGTTTTTTTCTGGAACATTTTAAACATAGTGGGAAAATTAACTCATGTTTTTTCAAAATAAAAAATATGGCAATCTCTCCGATCATATTTCACGTACATACGAGCTGTAAAATATGAAAACCTTACCATCAGCCGTTTTCCATTGGGCCTGATTATAAAATTGACCCAAAATTACTACTTCAAACGATTATATGTTCTTGTGTAGTGTCTTCAGGAAGGCTATCTTGAAGGATTGTGACTAAAAAAAATTACTCAACCCAAAATCAATTGCACCACCTTACTAGGGGATCGGCCTCTCCTTTAATTTGAACTTTCAATATAATAAACTCAAAGTCAATGTATACAGTGTTTAGATTTTTTTGTTGGATCTTCTCAATATACTTAATAAATATTATTATTATCAGTAGTGACAAAGCGTCTACTCGTCTGGTAACAGAACAGATTATCGAACAAGTCTTTTTCATTACAATGAAAATGTATGTTTTACTTCTGAAAACTAAAGACAATATTAGATCAAACTAAATATTACTCAAATCAATTTTGAATTGTGACAATACAATTGCAGACACTAGCAGACAAAAACTAGCAAATACCGAAAATATAGTTTTGTAAACTATATTTCTTAACTCAAAAATCAACTTAGCTTTATTCAAATGTCTTCCACATTCTCATTTTTAAATAATTTTTTACAGTTGCATTCCACATTATTTATGTATGTATATATACATAAATAATATATATATATATATATATGTTTTTATACATATATATATATATATATATATATATATATATAACATACAAATATACATATATATATTCAGACTAAGACGTTTATTATTGTGCAAAAAAAAAATTAAAAAGTTTACTTAGCGGACTTATATGCTGAGAAGGTTGTTGATAAAAACTTCGGAAAAATACCGTAGGCTCATTATCGGTGATGGTTGTTGCCGAAACGTCTCCTAATGACGGAAACGTATTTATTAATATAGTAAACATCGATAATTAATGGCAGAAGAAAGGGGGAAGTGAAGCCTAAAGTGTAAAACATTTACTCGTACAAATCGTTTATAATTGCTTTAGCCTTAAATATAACAAGTAACGGTAATTGTGATTCAGTAACGAAAGGAAAAGGTTTTTTCATAGAGGCAATGAATTTTAATCGCTTCAATTCTGCCGTACCTAATAGCTAGGTCTGCGGATCCTGAATCCTAATAATATTTCGATGATAAAAAGAGTACATATTTAATATTTGTAATGTTTAGTCATTGTCTTAATTCATTAGCTTATCACTTTTTGTTATACTGTACTATTTTAAAGGAGGTGTTGCATATATGCATAATAATGCAAGACAGTATCCGCGGCTTCGCCCATCTCTATCGGATAAATAAAGTATAGTTCTATAGCAACAACAAAAACACTTCAACTTATTTTGTATCTCTGTTATGCACTTATACTAAGTAATACCGTAATGAACACCAGTGGCGCACCTAGAAATCTTCTCTGTGGGATGTTCGGAACAACGGGGAGTCGGGGGTTTGGAAAACCCTCCAGATGAATAGGATGGTCGGGGGAAAATTTTGGTTTAATATTAGGTTGTAAAATCGTTATTTTACAGTACTTCTGAACTACAAAAAGAAACCAAAGATCAGGTCAGAGTGGATAAAGTTTATACGTAGTAAAACCACTCTAGCTCCAATTGGTGGTTGCTTATACAGGGATAATAAAAATATTCTGCAACAAATACGGTTTATGTGAAGTGCATTTAACTAAAATAAAATTTAATCTTAACATTAAAAAAATGTTGAACAAAACAATTTAAATCACAAATCAAGACCAAACCTAAATCTTCCCGGATCAAAAAGTATAGAAAGTTGGCCACAAACTAACTAATAAAGCTACAATAACGGAAGTTACATTGCAATTTAGCTTGCTTTTTTTCTGCGGTTAGAAATACAAAACTGATTACTAACAAACAAAATTACCAGTTTTTATACGGATAGCAACGAAAAATTTCGGTTTTGGCATTTTTAACCAAATTGCCATTTAAACATTCATAACTCGGAAAACTGCTCGTTTTAACGCGCAAATCGCCAGACTGCCCAAGGGCGGTGTTGCTTTATAGTGACAACGAATGACAAAAAACTAACATAGTATAGAACTGCTCAGAGCATCTTCTTTACCGAGAGTACAAGTTAACGCAAACCGCAAGTACTTGGTTCGGGTTACTGTTAAAGGAACTTTTCCGACAGGTATTTTACAACACGTCACTGCTCGTTTTGCAGTAACAGTAACACTGGAACATGTACCTGTACCATTTTAAAAGTACCATGTAACTTATGATACTAAATCAGTACAAGTACATTTTATACTCGGTTAGTGAAAAATACAGTGTACAGGGAGAAGCGATAAGAAATACGAGTATATATAACTAACCTCACTTTCGTAGTTGCTGTGTGATGGTAAGATTCAAACATTTAGCGCTTTGAACAAAATTAAACTATTATGTGTGCAGTGCCGTGTAATAGTTGTAAAAAGTTCCAACTGTACTAGCGAGTAGCGACTATCGTTATATCACCCCCGTCAGAACAATGTTACGCTTAAACGCTTTTTGCCTTTATTTTTTTAAACCTAAAATTATGGATTATGTCTCATTTTTAAGATATTTATTAATACATTTCTTTTTTTAACTGTTCATGTTTCGATTAATAATTTAGTAAACATTCTGAATTATTTTGTACTTTCGTCGTTTGAATATTTAATTTAATATGTATAAACTGTACAAGAAAATCTATAAGTATTTGTATTTGTATTGATTGTGTCTTTATATGAGACATCTCCAATTACTTACTCTATGGTCACGAATAAGGACATAAAATCTTAACATTGTTCTTATGGAGCACAACTCAAGGTCGTTCCACTATAACCAGTTTAACACCGTTCTTCTTATGGAGTACAACTCAAGGTCGTTCCACTACAGCCGGTTTAACATTCTTCTTATGGAGTACAACTCAAGGTCGTTCCACTACAGCCGGTTTAACACCGTTCTTATGGAGTACAACTCAAGGTCGTTCCACTACAGCCGGTTTAACAATTATCTTATGGAGTACAGCTCAAGGTCGTTCCACTGCAGCCGGTTTAACACTGTTCTTATGGATACAACTCAAGGTCGTTCCACTACAGCCGGTTTAACACCGTTCTTATGGAGTACAACTCAAGGTCGTTCCACTGCAGTCAGTTTAACATTCTTCTTATGGAGTCAACTCAAGGTCGTTCCACTACAGCCGGTTTAACACCGTTCTTATGGAGTACAACTCAAGGTCGTTCCACTACAGACGGTTTAACATCGTGCTTATGGAGTACAGCTCAAGGTCGTTCCACTACAGCCAGTTTGATTTAGGACTCCCTATCTAGGAATCATGTTTTGTTGGTAAAATGAGTCGCAAGGCTGGACGTGCCTCAGGTTGAGAGCTACCCATATTTTTAATCAGTCAAAACAACTTAGAGATCAGTAACGTTATAGCAAACACCAATCAGTATAGATACTTGAGATATATTGAGATGGAGATCGCGCTATACCTCCACAGAAACTTACCCTTGCCTCCTATCAACAACCCTGTTTTTTTGCAGATTGAGATGGAGATCCTAGTGCGGTTTGTGGGGGCCCTGGAGATATTGCTGTGTTGGCTCACAGCACCCATATACTTCCTGCTTCACCTCCGCAGAAACCGACCTGTGCCTCCTATCAGCAACCCTATCTTGTTGGAGAGTGCTACTGAACTGGCGAGGAAAATAAGGACAGAGGAGGTAACAATTAAAGGATAGTATAATGTCTTATACAATATGAAACGAATCTTAGTAACTTGTATTACTAATTTAAGGGGTAAATCTATCCTCCACTTGTGGCACCAAAACTACTAGCTCTTGTCAGAGCATATGTTTAAGGGATGGAGAGAAGGGGGAGAGAGGGAGGGAGAGGGGGAAGGGAGAGGGGAGAGATTCCGGACAGGTGAAGTTAGGGATTGGGGTCCATCTTGTCGAAACCCATGTTACATCCACCACAAAAAGGGATAACAAGCATTATCTCAGTCATCTCACCTTGGAAGAATGGAATGCTAGCTCTCTCTTCTTCCAGTCAAAAAGGCAGTACTCCATCATATTTAGGCTTGCAAAGACCTTCATCACTAAAGGGGGCCCACCTACCTTATAACAGTCACTGTCCCAATAAACTAGATATATCGATTAACCCCAAATATTTGCGGATAGCGATGCTCCTGGACATCAATTGGGTTGCCCTAATGTAATTGACACTTCAGTTTTTGCAGTGCAAAATTCCTTTGGGATTTTATTTTTTTCTTGAA